>NC_056747.1:317423208-317615708 GCF_019279795.1 Protopterus annectens | reverse complement strand
GCCACATTTTTTCCATTGTGTGTGCCTTCTTTCAGTGATGATATATTGCTACAATATTGTGGGTGAAACACCTGAAAAGATTATTTTTCTTCTTTTCTTCTGCTAGCTATGACTCAACTTTGGTCAGGTTATTTATGGTTGGGAAAGTCCTATCTGATGTGATAACAGAATGTTCTGTATCTCTAACCCTGTGAATTTTATTTGATGGGAAGTTCAAAAACAGGTTGGCATGAATAGCAACATGTGTGCAGCTGCACATGAATGGATAAATATTTAATGTCACATCTTTAATTCCAAAGAATGTTAAGTGTAACATTTTATAACCTAAATAGTAATGCGACAGTGGAGTGAAGAAATTGTAAGCAGAGGTTCATTTTTCTGAAAATACTTTAAACTTGCTGTCTGGTAAAATATAAAAAACAGCAATGTATAATCAGCACTGTAAGGTATTTGCAAACAAATCAAAATTTTGAATCAGAATAGAAACTACTAGGCAATATGGCTGGTCTGAGTAATGTTGACTGCTGGGAAAGTAACACAAACTTTAGACAAGACAATATTTGGGGTTAGAGAGCATCAAGAATCAATAAGTTATGAAGGTGCCACAGGACATGTTTAATTGAGAATCTGAGATATTATGTGCCATAAGCCTTGTTAGTTTTTATGATAACTTGCAGAGCTAAAGTGAAGAATGGGGTTTATAAAGGCATTTAAAAATAGACCATCATGAACTTGTATATCGTGGTACATTGCTTATATAAGTGGAATTTGTAAAATCATAGGCATTTTATAAATTCAAATATAAAAATAAAAAGTACAAATGATAAGAAACCAAAAATTTAATGAAAGTAAAAATACCTCCGATATCTTGGCAAAACATTCAAGGGAGTAACAGTGATGCAAAAATAAAATAACTAAATATATTTACAATAAAAAGTAACCAATGGGAAAGAAACACTAATCATAACAATATTTATACTTAATTTCCCCACTAAATCTTTAGTTTGCTAATATGATGTACGATACAATCAGCATGTCTTTGCTATAAAACAAAGCAACCTTATACTGCCTTCCCAGTAGTGGTATGTTCTAAAGCAGTAGGTTTCACATCTCTAATTCCCCTTAATGTCTATAATAAAATATTCAGTAACAACATTTTCAAAATTGTTACTTCTGATATCCATGAGATGTTCTTGTGTTTACATTTACTATTAGCTTTACCAATACAATGCATCCTACAAGGACAAATAGTGCCATAATATACTTTACTAGAGTTACAATTAAACACTCTCTGTATATGAAATGCAACTCCATTAATGCAGTCTAAAGCTATAATTACATAAGTTTATCTGGAAAAATTGTCATAGATATACAATCTTGTGTTGTTAGGGCATTGATAGATGTTACCAACAGCTTTCATATAATGGTTGTGGACAATCACATTGGCCAAAATTTTCCTTTCCTAAAGCAACAAATATTTTTACAAAATTATTTGGTAATTGGGATTTGGTATAAAAAGCTGCAGGTGTGTTTTAATAGTCACTACAATACCAAGGAAAGAACATATGTCATAAAATACATGTGATGTTAACATTGCACTTTAACAGATATTTTGATAAGGACCTATCTTGTATTTTATCAGTACACCCTAATTCTTTCTATTTAATTATAGTATACACTTTCAGATACGTCTTATGCATGTCTTCCTTCTCAAATCCCCTAACATTTACATAATAAAACTGGCTTTATTTACAAAATCTGGTCTCATTTCATGCCTATCTTACCCCCAAGAGCTCACCAATAGGGATGGAGGAGAAGAGATGGAAGGTCAACAGATGCAAATAAGCAGAGGCAGACGTTTTCTTGCAATATAATTTAGTAATCAACTAACTGCACCAAAATAACTAATCCTGATAAAGGCAATGTGGTGATTAAATGAGAAATCAAAAACAGCAGAGTTTCCAAATTAATAATTATCTGCCTTATGGGTTTCCCCATTGTAAAAGTAAACTAAATCACCAATATGTGAATACAATAATATCCAACAAGGTGGTGCAACTGGAGAAATAACAGACCAGCAGAGGGGCTCTCCAATGCTGGAAAGTCCATTATTTCTCAATAATTCCCAACCTGGAGAGCATTACTGCACTTAAAGAATAGGCTATGTCCTGAAAAGGAGTTGCATTTCTTCTGTCATTAGCATTTTAGTTTGTTTTTGATATAAAATAGTACCTCTGCCTAATGTGTCATAGTAGCTATAGGATATATGATTAATGTTGGAGGATGTCAGCTGCATTCAAAATATACCTTATATAAGTATTTAATGTCCACACACACACACACTCACACACAGTAACTTTCTCAAATTCATACACTGACAAATGCAAATTCAGACAGAGCAAGTGAGATGGTCTCGCACACAAATGCAGAATCTCACACAGTCTGTTTCAAAAGATTAAAAAACAAATTCTGTCCATTGACAAAAACTCAAACCAAAACAATACCCACACACAACAGAAACAGTGGATTTTGCAGGTAACAAAGTCCCCTACATCCCCCACACTCCCTGCTAATTGAATATACCAACTCAGAGATCATACTACAGTTGGTAAAAGGGCAAGTTTTCTGATCCCTACTGTACTGGGATCTCAGTCAGAATGGTTCAACAGACTTTGTCGTCAACCATATAGGTTTTGAAAATCTGGAGGTTTGATCCTTTCATCCTTTGAAATAGATTCAGTGTCATACAAACCCACATACATGCATGAAAAAATATACACGCCCAGCAGTTAGACACCTTCTTGACATTTTACACCTCAGACTTCTCAATGTCATTGAACAAAAAAAACAAAATACACATAATGCAAAGAAATGCTTCCCCTTGACATAAAAAATAGTGCTTTATAAACTTTTTAAGTGACTCAAGGCAATGTTTACATGCTGTTGGATTTTGAGTCTCTAGTAGGTTCGAACAGGCTATCTCCATGCATACAAAGACATACTCTCTCGCGCACACACACAACCACACACACACAAAACCACACACACACACACACAACCACTCTCACACACACACAACCACTCTCTCACACACACACACGCTCACACACACACACTCACACAACCACTCTCACACACACACAACCACTCTCTCACACACACACACACACACTCACACACACACACACACACACACACACACACACACACACACACACACACGCTCACACTGACACACACACACACACACACACACACACACACACACACACACACACACACACACACACACACACACACACACACACACACACACACACACACACACACACACACACACACTCACACACACACACACTCACACACACACACACACACACACACACACACACACACACACACACACACACACACACACACACACACCATTCCTTCTATTGCAGTTAACTGCATTAGTTTTATTTTTCCATGCTTACTAAACATGACTTTTTAAATGCCACAGATAGAGGGAAAGAAAATCAGCAGCTCATTGCAACTGCTTTCAACTATTTTTTTTAAATTTTCTTTTCTTTTTTTTTTTTCATTTCTTTTAGTTTTAAGAGAGAAACCAACATGGTGCTTTAATATACTGCCCTGAAGCAGGAGCCTTGACACAGGGCTCTCCCTATACATTAATACCATCTTAGAAAATGTCTAGCCTATAGCAGTGCCTTTCACATGATGACAGATGTAATCAGAGCAAAAATAAAATATGTTCTTAGGACAAAAAAAAAATCAGAGAGTTCAATGATAAACTCAAAGTATAGGGGGCCCAGAAAATTCTAAGAAATAGAACACTGCAAAAATCAGGCTGATATTGGTGATAAACTATTTCCATCTGCCACAAACCAATAGGTATCATTCTGCTAAATGACCATCTCAATCTTTTGCAAAAAGTGTTGAATCTGTAACATACGGAGGAATGGAGCTGCTTTGCTGCTGTTGAATGCTATGAGATTAACAGAAATATCAGGCAAAATATAATACTTAGGGTGAACATTAGGTTAGGGTCGATAAATGAAGCAAGTGCCACTGGACAGGCTTAACTGCGGATATAAAATATGTGCACTATGAACCAATGAAACTGTTTTATTAGTCTTTTAAGACCATAAATTTTTGTGAAAAGAATACGAACAAAATAAAAAAATGGGGGTTGTAAAGATAGTTAAAACAGATGGGGAGGAATTCAGATGTATCATTTTGGGGCTACTTCATTTCACTGAAAGCTCATTTCATTGAAAACTCATTTGACTGAAACTCCTTTTGTTTCTCCACTGTAGTGCGATCCTCGAGTTAGTATATAAAGTAAGGGGGGTGTGGGGGAAGTAGCCTCCCACATAGTTTGGTTATATATTGTCTTCTGGAAAGAGTTATGCATTGGGCTTCTAAGTCTCCATATCTATGGTTTTAAACATTTAAAATAGGTGGGAGGCTATGCCCCCTAAACCACCCAATGTGTGGGGCTGTGCCCTCTACACCCCCCTTACTTTATATACTAACTGCAGGATCACACTACTGTGGTGAAAATGCCATATATAACTTTCAACGAAATGAGTTTCAGTCAAATGAGTTGTCAGTGAATGATCTTTCAAGGAATTGTGCGCAGGCAACTTATGCCTTATCTTATCCCTTATCGTAACACTAAAACACACAAACACATATTAAATCTATCCCCTTCCTTAATGCTTAATCCAAAACACCACAAATTCTCTGCCTCAGCACTCACCTTTGTCAACCAACCTTAACTTGTACAACTTAGCATTTGGAAAAACAGTCTTTCATTCACTTCTTACAGCTGTTCACTCACATCACACAAATGTGTGTCGGCCAAGTCAGCTTAAACATTGTGTGTGTGTGTATGTATTTACATATATATATATATATATATATATATATATATATATATATTTGTATATCCATACTTCCAAGTATATGCTTTCCAAAAAGGAAAACTTGATTTTACCTGCCACTGACTGATTTTTTTATCTAGAAATAATCACATCATTATATTCTATTACTATTGGATCTAGCCCTGAGAAAATGCATTACTCCTCTTTTTATTTTATAGAATTCAGCATAAATATTCTGTTTAGAAGTTTTGCAGAACATATTATTCCTTCTTCCACCTTCCCTTGTGCAAGTTCCCTCATCTCCTTGAGTATCTACTCATTCTTCATCTTTAAGTCCGTATTCATTATCATTGACTATACAAATTACACTTCAGAAAAACAATTATACCAACTGCTAACGTTTGTCTTTCTATTTAGTAATTTTATCTCCATTCTTTGGTTACATAAAATGACAATTACATTGATCCAGCATTTAATATCAAGCTATTTATTTAAAAGGTTCTAACATTCCTGAGATCAGCAGATATATAATTTGAGATGATGGATTAAAATTACTGCAAATGATAGTTACATAATTTGAGTCTGAGAGGTTACTACTTTTATATTAAAAGAAATTACTTAAAATTATCTGTGTTGTATTATTTTATTGTTCCTAGCTTGACAGCTTGATCCACTAATTTTATTTTTTTCCCCATCAAATAATTCTAATTTTTAGTCTTTCCAGTCAGCTTTATTAAGTTCCATGTATCCAATGAATACTACCTTTGAGTATGGATGCCTGGGTATATGTCAAGATGGCAGGAATTGTTATTCCATGATCCAATGTGATGTTTAGAGGGCAATCTCAGCTTTTTATGAAGTTACATAAACCTCAATAGCCTGTTTTAATGACAGTGATTCATTCTTTACTGGGAGGTAAGGCTAGGGTTTGTATTATGTTTAAAATTTTACAGCGCAAAACTATCTTTGTAATATACAATATCACTTTGAAGGTAAAGGTATATATTGTACCATATGAACCTATGAACCTATTTGTTTTAGGTTAATTATAATAAAAGAATGCATATGCTTTTAATTCTTATATCTTCTTAGATTTTAAGATTATTACTAGACATATTAAATCATTTGCATCTTTCTTCAGATTAAATATGTCTGGAGCATTTTTGCTTTGCACTTTATAATCACTGATTTAGTTTCATTACTGTTAAATGATTATCCTGAAACTTTCTCAGAAATTTTTATTGTATTATCTATAAACTTAGCAGAGGATCTGATGTTTGTTAAAGTTAATATATCACCAGCAAATAAGACTTTTGATCAATATTCTAGGAATCAAACTGATTGGGAATTATCAGAGATTATGAGAGTTTTGTCTTATTACTGTAGCACTTAAATTTGCTTATTCGTGCTCAGCACTTGTTCAGAACTTGTAAGCACTAAATAAGCTACTAATTACTATAGCACTCAACCTTCTTCATTACCAAGAGGGAAAACAGTTTTTGTACTTACTTTTCTCACTTGCTTAGAGAAAAACAGCTCTTGTACTCACTTTCCTCACTTATCTAGAGGAATTTTTTTTTTTTTATTCAGGCATGTCCATGGGTCAGCTCCCAGTGTTCATTCCTGTATATCTGATGAATCTGGGCATCTTGAGGCAATGTAGAAATTGCCACATGTACACAGACAACCCTCTCCTCCTACCACCCAACAATACAACCTTTGAGAAATGCACTTATCTAGCCAAACTGGAGGTAAAGCTCTCTCCAACCAAAACTGAACTTGATAGTCATGAGGAGAGGGTAAACATCTGCACCACACCACACTAATCACATAGTCTCACTAAATCTACACCACCAAAATCCACACATAGTAACACAAAAACAATCACAGAGGCTCTCAATAATAATCTGTCTAAGCAACAAAGACCTCCAAAGCAGAAACGCAAGCAACCTCCATCCCCCAACATAACCCAAATGACACATAGCCCACAGACTCAGTGTGCCACGCAACGACAGCCAATAAGGCAAAACAACATACTCAACACACTAGTCATAGGTGAGACTATAGTCAGGCACACTGGTGACCCACTCACCAGGCTAAACAAGGAGAAGGTTACTGTCAGCTGCCTGTCGGGTGCCAGGATCTGCCACATAACCCACGCACTCAGGTCACTCCACAACAAGTACAAATATGACTCTGTCATTGTCCATATTGGTGTGAATGACCTGAGATGTACCTCCCTGGACTACATGAAAAGAGACATGGAAGAGCTCTCTGATCTTGTAGCCCAGGCAGGTATGACCCTAGCCCTGAGTAGCATTCTGCATCCAGAATGATATCACAGTACATGGACAAAATGATTGACTTTAACAATTGGCTAAGCTTCTGGTGTCATTCTAAGGGGATCCAGTATCTGTCTGCTTGGGATGACATGGTCGACAGACCATGATGCTTTGCCACAGATGGCCTTCACCTGTCACTCCTGGGATTCCAGATAATGGCTAAGGCTCTTGCTGCCCCTATAATGCCTTTCTTAGGTAAGGTTCAAATAACAAATTCACCACCATAACAGGAACAGGCAAGCAAAAACTGAGGGTAATGCTACTCGATGCTAGAAGTCTAAATCTCAAAATGCACTCACTTGAGGAACTATGGAAAATATCAATATCTGTGCAGTGACTGAGACCTGGTTCAAGGCTCCAGAGAGCACCGCTACACTACCAGGCTGTAACTCATACCACACTTTTCAGCCATGTAACCTGGACCAATACACCAAAGGCGGAGGTGTGTCCATATTCATTAAGGATATCCACACCTCCAGGCTAGTTGCTCAGCATAATGCATCTGAGGTTATCCAAGTTCAACTAACTCTGGGCAAAACTGCAATCCAAATTGTAGCTTGCTACAGATCCCCCACCATGCCCCAGGATCCCCCCTCCTCTTTTCTTGATGTACTGGAAAATATTAGGGTTCAACCAAACACCCTAATAATGTGCGACTTCAACTACCCCACCATTAACTGGGAAAACTACTCGTGTACCAACTCCTTAGCTCAGCGCTTTCTGGAATTCATAAACTCCAACGCCCTGGATCAACTTATCCACACCCCCACCAGGGGCAACAATATCCTACACCTAGTCATTACCAACATGAGTGACCGGTGTTCCACACATGAAGTCAACTCCTCATTAGTCCGATCCGACCATAAGCTAATCACCCTTGACTTCCACATCCCGCCCCCACCCCCCATTAAGGAAACCATGGTAAAAAATTTCTCCAAAGCCAACTTCATGCTTCTTATGACAGAAGTGTTGAACTTCATGACACCCATGCAGATGGACATTACAGTTACAACTGCTGAATCCTACACAAATGTACTCTATAAGCACTTACACAAGTGCATGGATCATGCTATCCCAAACAGAACCAAGATGCTATCCTCCAAAAAAAGGAAGCTAATCTGGTGGTCCCCCTGCCATAAACAAACTGTACAACAGAAGGAAGAAACTGTTGCAAAAGAGAGTAAAATCCCATGAGTGGAGGAGCTCCCTGGTCAGCCTCAGTAAGAAGCTGAGATCCCTTATAAGATCCTCCAAAGCTAGCTACGAAAACAAAATCACCACTAATTCTAAGAACAACCACAAAGCATTCTATAGCTATGTCATGAATCTCGATGGCAACACCCAGATCTGCTCCGAGTTACAGCACAAAGGCACGAAAATTACAGAATCAACTGATATTGCCAACATCCTGGCAGATAGGTTCAGTACTAACTTTACACCCCCCACCCCCTAAAGGGCCCATAACTATACAGGAAGAATGCAGAGTCCCTGTAATCACAACTACGCAGGTAAAAACTGCACACTCTAAAGCCAAAAACACAGCATCCATGGGACCGAACTTCAGAACAAACTGGCTCTCCACTTAAGCACCATGTTCAATAATAGCCTCGCATCAGGCTTTGTGCCCACTGAATGGTGCAAAGCAAAAGTTATCCCACTCCACAAAGGGGGGAGCCACCACTGATCCCGGGAACTATCGACCTATTAGCCTGATGAGCCTGGTCTGCAAGGCCATGGAATGTATCATCATGGAACTCATAACCAAAGACATTGGTGACCTCCAAACTCTGGATCCCACCCAGTTCAGGTTTATGAAAGGCAGATCATGCCTCCTGAGCCTAATCGACTTCTTTGAGGCAGTCACCAAAGTCGTAGATGAGGGTAAGGTGGTTCACACAACTATCTTGACCTCGCCAAGGCTTTCAACACCATCCCCCATTCTGGAATTACAGCAAAACTCACTAAACTAGGTATAAATCCCTACATCACAAGATGGGTTGCCAAATGGCTCACTGACAGAACCCACACTGTAAAAGTTGCAGACTCCAAATCTGACCTCAAAGCAGTGACAAGTGGAGAACCACAGGGTTCCGTCCTGGGACCTTCTCCTGTTTGGTATCTACTTCTCTGAAGTACAGGCTTACACAGAAGGCCTCTGGCTAATGAAGTTCGCAGATGACTGCAAACTAGGATCCATAGTCAAGTCCCTAAATGATGTGGACATCCTACAGAAGGGCCTCACTGAGACAGATGCCTGGTGTCAGAGCCATGGCCTCAAGCTCAATGCCAAAAAGTGCAGTGTCATCCCCTTTGGTAAATCTCTGAACACATGAACTACCACATAGGCAGCAATCTACTTAACACCGAATGTGTGATAAGAGACCTTGGGACCCAGGTGGACATAGTCTCTCCTTTGATAGTCTCATCGCCACAGTAGTCAGGAAGTCCTTCTACATGGCACACCTCATCATAAAAGGGTTCTCATCCAGGAAGAAAGAGGTCATTGTTCCCCTATACTCCATACTCATTAGACCCATTATAGAGTACAACGCCCCTTTTGGAATGTACCTCACAAGACATCTGCAGCAGCTGGAAAGGCCACAGAAGTACCTCATAAAGAGGATTACTGGCCTCAAACAAATGCCCTACACTGACCACCTCAAAAAACTCCAGCTTTACTCCGTAGTATATCGCCTACTCTGAGGTGATCTCTGCCTAACATATAAAGCTATGTCAAACCCAGAGATGTTGGACATGCTACACCTAAAGAAATCCCACTCCCTCCGAGCTACATGCTCTAGGGACCTAAACCTTGTCACCACAATAAACAGGACATGCTGGACGGATAGATTCCTGTCTCAGAGACTTCCCATACTCTGGAACAGGCTACCCATCTATGTCAAGCAAAGTTCTTCATTAGCACTCTTCAAGAAAAATCTTGATGAGTGGATGGGAAATAGGAAATACACCCCAGGGATCACTTCTGTGTCTGCTTGATAGTGGCACAGGAAAATAACTTTCTTGGGTGGCGTAAACCAGGGAATCTTATTGGCTAGGCTTACGTAGGTCCTTGGGCCAATAGCCTAGTACCTACCTATGAACCTAGGTATTCCATTACTATTGGAAATAAGACAGGTGGATAGGGGACAATGTAGTTTTATGCCCTTTTCAAAATCTATAGACTGTGGTAAGAATGAGCTTGTGAAGTTAACATATGCTTTTTTATTTGAATAAAGCATTATTAATTACATGACTTATTCTAAGAGATTAAATTCCTCTAGAATTATGAATACATACTGCTAGTTAACTTAATAAAATGCTTTCTTTGTGCTTTATGTTATGATCACAATTTCAATTCTATTATTATTGGCATAGTATTACAAAGTTGATTTCTTTAAATATCTCTTAGAATAGTTTATGCCTCACCCATTCTCACCAACTTACCCAAAACTGAAATTGTCAAATTTAACACCTCATTACCACAATTAACAGAATATGCTGGAGGGACAAGTGCATAACCCAGAGACTGCCCATGCTATGGAACAGACTTCCCATACATGTCAAGCATAGCACCTCGCTGACCCTCTTCAAGAGAAATCTTGATGAGTGGATTGGAAACAGAAAATTCACCTCAGGGATAACATCAGTGGCTCTACTCGACAGAGGCACTGGGAACTAAGGTCAGGTGGCACTATGCCAGAATAATCCTATGGCTAAGCTTGTAAAGGCCCTAGGACCATTAGCCTAGTACACACCTATGAACCACACACTCCAGAGACCTCAACCTCATTACCATTTGTCTGTGTAGTGAAATAAATCCCAGTGTAATTTATTAGCTCTATTGTGTGTGTATGTGTGTATATATATATATATATATATATATATATATACATATATACACACACACACACACACATATACATATATAATCAAATTAAAAATATCCACAAAAAATGGATAGACTATATACAAATAAACCATTTCTAACACAGCCTGCTAGGATAATTGCTCAAACTCACCTCCTTTCCACACTAGTTTATGCCTCACCCATTCTCACCAACTTACCCAAAACTGAAATGTTCACATTTAACACCTGTTCAAATTGCAAAATTTGCTACCTTTGCCCCCTACCGAGCCCACCACTGTCATTCCCTAAAACAACTTGGCTGGGTTGAATTTCCTAATCTCCTAAATTATCATCAACTTTCCTTTGTCTTTAATCTCCTATTACTCCCAGACAAAACTCCAGCTCTGGCCAATCTACTAGAACTACAAGCTAAAACAAGACAACTTTGCTCTAGCGGCAAAAAATGAATCAAGGTCACCAAGACCAACAACACAGCAGGGGACTCTCTCTTCCCTAACTACATAGGCAAAATTTGGAACACCCTACCTGCTGCTATTACCTCAACCGGATCAAAGATTACATTTAAAGGACTCCTGAAAGAACACCAACACCATGGATATGCACGTTCCCCACCTGGCTGACCCCCCCCACCCTCTCCCCTTACTCTTGCCCTCTGACTTCAGCTTCATCATCAAATAAATGCAACTTCTCAAGCTTCCTTCCAGTTCCACCTCTAATTCTAAGCCCTTCATTAATATCCATATGTCACTGCTAGGACACTTATCTATCCACTACACTTTTTTCTTACTCTACTCTTACTCTATACTTAAGCTACTTACTCTTCCTGCTTTTCTTACTTAACCTGTTATCCAGTTTCCCATCTCTGTCTCTTCTCCTGCTACTATACTCCCTGCTGTTTCTAATCTTTGCTCTCTTTGTTGCTATACTCCTTTCTGTTGCTAACTTGCTAACAAGTCAACTGCATAAAACAAAAAATGCAACCCCTACTAACAATGTTCACCATTATGTAATGCATCAACCTAAAACTGTAAAAGATGTGTTCAGGCTATGTAAATATGTTAAATCTTAAGCTTCAATGCTATGTTACTAGTCAGTGTTAAGTTTGGTACTATGTAAACTTGAATGTGTTTGTATACACCTTATATTTTGCTTAAAATTTAACTGTGGAGCTTTTCTCCCCAGCCCTCTGCTGAAAATCGACATGCATCCAGTTAGACTTTCCCGGTCAACACATGTAAAATAAATACATAAATAATAAAATGAAGAAACCCAAAAATGGACTAAAAAGACTCCACTTTTAATTGCAATGAAGACAAGAGAAATTCTCCCAGTAACTAAGCGCTTTTTCCAAATAATGTGGCTTCATCAGAGTTAATGAGAGTTTCCAACACACCTTTAAATACTCATAGCATAAATTAGTTAACCAATCACTATCACTCACATATGAATAATCAATCTTTGTTAATATGATGGTTTTAAAACTTTTGATCCAATATAAAGAAATGTTTTAAAATAATACAATTGTCACTAAGATAGGTAACCCTACAAGCAAAAAAAAAAAAAAAAATATATATATATATATATATATATATATATATATATATATATAAATATATATGTATAATACATACATAATGAAAAAATAAAATCTATTCCATGTGCTGAATTATAAAATTCATTTCAGCAATTAAAAAATGCAAACAAAAGACCACACCTATATTTTAATAGCTCTTTGCTTTAGAACTGGCATAAAAGATATATCATCATTCAGACCTGGGAAGTTGGTTGCATTAAGTTTAATTTGCCACTTATATTCCATTTTTCCACCCTGTTTGTCACCACTCCTTTCACCAGGGATGACTTGGTCAACAACAAAGAAAATACATTTCTTAAAACTGGGGCTAGTAGTACTGTGAACAAACAAAGCATTGTGCATATCCTTAGTTTTAATAGCTCTAGAATGTTCAGCTATTTTATCTCTAAGCCTCCATGTTGTTTTGCCCATATAGAACCCTTGACAGCTGGTGCAAGTTGCTAAATATACCAGCATGGATGTGTTACATGTGTTGCAACATCTACCTGGGCATGGTAGGGACCTATCGTACCCCTGTACTACAACACATGGTCCATCATTAAAATATTTGCAGTATTCACATGCTCCACATTTATACATAGTCGAGGTTTGTCTTTCAATAACTGTCCCTTTCAGTATATTTTTAATGTTCTTACCTCTACTAAACACCACTCTGGGTGGCCTGCCCAGTCCTTCTTTTATCCCTTCATCAAAACTTGTATCCCAGAATCTTTTAATCGCATCCACTAGTAATTGTATCTTAATATAAAGGCATCTGTTTTTTGAGACCCGGGTTCCTTCTGTAAAGAACAACCCCCTCCCCAAAATATAGGGGGGAGGACGTACATCTCCTACTTGTCACCTCTTGACTCGCCTTCAAAAGTAATTTTAGGGGGTAACCTCTTTCTAAAAACATATCAAAGTATATAGCTCATCCTGGTAAATAATGTCACTGACCAAACATGACAATCTCACCATTTGACCCTTTATGACACTTTTTCGTTGGTGAAATGGGTGGCAACTATGGTAATGTAGGAGGGAGTTGGAGTAGGTTTCCTTCCTATAAATATTATTCTGTAAACCTATCCCATTTTTTGTAAGATGGATGTTCAGAAAATCTATTATTTCAGAATTCCAATGGCTAGTAAATGTAAAAAAGGGGGTGGTATTCTTCAAATACTCCACAAATAACCTGGCATCCTCCATCACCTTTCCACAATATCAAAATATCATCCAAAAATGATTATATAAAGCTATTTTGTCCATAAAGAGGGAATGAAAAACAAATGTTTCCTCCCAATGTAGAAGCATCAGGTTTGCAAAACCAGGGGCACACTTTGCCCCCATAGCCACTCCCAATATCTGATGAAAAAGTTTACCTTCAAAACTTAAAAAGTTGTTTCTTAATATTATTTCCATCAGATCCATTACGATGTTAATTTTAGCCCCATCCATTTTTTTTTTACCTTCAAGAAGGCTTTCACTAAAATATTTCAAGCCTTCTTCATGGGGAACAACAGTGAAAAGATTCACCCAATCTATAGTAAGGAAGGAAAAATTGCCTAAATCCTTATTGGCACTTTAACGTTCAAGACAATGCCAAGAGTCCCTTAATGTGTGTTCAGTTCCCCTTACCACCTGTTGCATCCCCACATCCACAAATGATGCAAGGGGCTCAGCTTTGTAGCCCCTTGCTGCTACCATCAGCCTAAATGGAGGGTTGTTGACATTTTTGTGGATGTTAGGGATCCCAAAAATAACAGGTGTAATTGGGTGGTCTACAATAAGATATTTAAATTCTTTTTCATCTATTGCTCCCTGAAAAAGGTCATCTAACAAATATAGATCTATTCTAGTATAAGCTATATTCATCTCGTTTTTAGAGACTCTCTGGTAGGTGGAAGAATCATTCAAACTTTCATGGATTTTTGCCATATAATCAAAATGGGACATGATAAACAACCACCCCTCCCTTGTCCGGTTTCATTATTCTCAATTCTTTATTACCAGCCAGTTCAAATAACACTTTCCTTTCATCATTTCTGAGATGGTCATTTTTATTAAACTTGCCAGTCTTTGCTAAAACCAATCTCATTTCTTTAATACACATCTTCTCAAAAATTGCTATATCCTTATGACTAGGAGGTATAAATGTGCTTTTCTTTTGTAATATTCTAGGTAAACTGTTATTGTCATTTCGCTGGTCACTAAAAAATATGGGCAGGTTATGCTGTTTAGTGAACAGTTTAAAACTTGTGTAAACATCAACAAAATCTAAAGAAGAAGAAGGGACAAAGGTAAAACCTTTACTAAGCAAACTATTGTGAACCTCATTAATATTCAAAGCACTAAAGCTATAAATAGCAAACCCATTCTTTTTCCGGATGTTACAACTAGGTAGTTCATTCTTTAAGTTCAAATTAACAAAAGAACCATCATAATCACTTACATTAACAAAGTTCAAAAAACAGTCATTGCAAGACAAATTCAATATCTCTTGTTTTTTGCCCATTTATGTTTCCTGTTGTGGTACAGATTCATTTGTTGATGTCCCCCGATATGTTGGTTCATATAACCCCCCTCCCTTCTGTTCAGTAAATGTTCCGATCTCCTCATCTGTGGAGGTTGATCTGTAAAAACAATGTTCACTATGCTGTGCATTAACAGTTTCATTCTGGTCAGTTATAGTAAATTCCTGATTGACCCTCTCCCCCTGTTCCCCAACCTGTCTTGCTGGGGAGTTAGAGTTACTATTAAATGTCCCAACTGGGTAAGCACAATTATTCTTATAGTCATCAGAATCTCTTGCCAATTTCTTAGATTTCACATTAACATTTTTCTTAACAAAATCATCCAAATTCTTGAGTACTGTCCGATAGTTATTAATCTGTTCAGAAAACAAAAGGTCATAGACAATGCTTTCATTCAAGGACACAATTTCTTTCTCTAATATGGTCAACTCACTTTAGTTCTTTATTATAATGTTCATCATCTCGAGACCCATATTACTGAACAGATCTATTAATTCCCTGTACACCACAGTTCCACTTTCAATACTCATAGGTAGCTTCCAAATTCTTAGGCCTTTTGGCACTTAAGTGACAATGACTTAGTCAGGTATGCATTATCTAATTGGAGTGCTCTGTACCTCCTACACGCACCCTCAAAGTTGTCAATTTGTTTTTTTAAAGATGGTCTTTCGTTCCTCTCCTCATTCGAGTCTGAGAAACAAAATTCAGGTGTACGGAGCCAATGTCGGATGTCATTTCCTTCAGATACAGCTGGATTAATCACTGTATTGGTGGCGTTCACTTCCTCCCACAACAGCATACATAGGGTAAATAGTTCCACCTGGGAATTCATAACAATGACTTACAATCCTCCGTTAGTTCCATCTTGAGTAAGAAGTGCAGTAAGCCTCTGCACCAAAGCAGTTAATTCACTAATGGCTGCTTCCATAGGGAAGTATCTTCTTAAAAATAAATAGAGTTAAAAGCAGTTTTGGATCAAACAAAAAAACTAACAAACACCAACACGAGGGTCAATACTAGTAAAAATAAAATGAATAAACCCCAAAACAAACTAAAAAGAGTCCACTTTTATTAGCAATGAAGACAAGAGAAATTCTCCCAGTAACTAAGCGCTTTTCGCCAAATAATGTGGCTTAATCAAAGTTAGAGTTTCCAACACACACCTTTAAATACTCATGGCATAAATTAGTTAGCCAATCACTATCACTCACATATGAATAATTAATTTTTGTTAATGATGGTTTTACAACTTTTGATCCAATATAAAGAAATATGTTTTAAAAAAATACATTTAAATACAATTGTCACTAAAATATGTAAACCTACAAGCAAAAATAGATATGTATAATACATAATGAAAAAATAAAATCTATTCCATGTGCTGAATTATAAAATTAATTTCAGCAATTAAAAAATACAAACAAAAGACCGCACCTATATTTTAATAGCTGTTTGCTTTAGAAATGGCATAAAAGATGTATTATCATTCAGACCTGGGGCATAAAAGATGTATTATCATTCAGACCTGGGAAATTGGTTGCATTAAGTCTTATTTGCCTCTTATATTCCATGTTTTCTCTAGTCTTCATTGCTTTTAAAAAGGGTTTATTCATTTTTTTTTACTAGTATTGACACTCGGGTTGGTGTTTATTTAATAAATACATAAATAAATGTGATTTCAGTTTATCTATATACATAAATACATTTTTTATAATCAACTTTCAAAAGGGGTATTGGCCTATATTCAGAGCAGCTCATGGGATCTTTTTATGTTTTAAAACTGGAATTATTAGTGAATTTGTCTAGAATGATGAGACCTTGATGCTAGTATGTATATATACAAATGCCTTATGCAATATTTGTATAACATTTCAAAAAAGTTTTTTTTTTGATATTTCAAGTATATAGAGTCAGTTCCTAGAATTGTTCTCAGTTTTATTGCTTTTATTTGGCTTAACCTTTATTTTATATGTATTGGTCTGAGTAAAAAGGATATAGTTCTACCAGAGTTTCTTTTTTTTTTAAATTTTCCCTTTATAAAATATACAGTTGCTTATCATATTTTACCTTGTGACTCTGATTTAATTTTTTTATAACTTCTAAATTCATGAAGACTATCTACATCTTAGAGCATCTTATTATTCTTAGAACTCTTAATCAAGTGTATCTGATTATAATCAAGTGTATCTGATTAATCTTACATTTCTTTTTCTTTTTTATTTATATCTGTGTCACTTCTGCATTAATTATGTAGCAGCAAAAAGTTAATGTTCACTATGCCTAGTGATTATGTATTTTTTATACATTTTATTCAATTTATTACCTATATCCACACACATATTCCCTCTATTTTGGACTTTTGCTTCATGCAATTCATTTTGTACATATGTAGGTTATTTGTGCCATTCCTTTATTTTATGTTTATATCAGACACTTTTATCATATATATATATGATTTGAGAATAATCCAAAGTATATTTTTATCAGTGTCTTATTTATTGTTAATAGTTAAAAAGAAGTCTGAATCCTTAGTTAAAATAAAGAGTCTTCAGAATATGATTAATTTCTGCTGATCATCAAGGGTTTAAATTTATGTATAAAGTTAATTTCATGTTATTATGGTCTGAAACTGGACAAGGCATTATTTTAAAGTTATAAATCTAAGTTATCACGTAATGTAAAACAATCTAAGTACCAAAAGGGGTGTATGGATGTTTGAGGAATCACCATCTCTTATTCTAGAAGTCTTTTATATTTAACAAGCTAGTCAAATTGTTAAACATTTATGGATACTGCTATTCCTGGTTATTTAAGCACTTCTAGCTCTGCTGTCTAAGACATGGTTGCTCTTCTTAAATTAAGCTCCTTTCTTGATAGTGAGCAGAATTTCCAGTTTTGGCATGCAGTACAGGTTTAGCCAGGATGACATTTTGATTAGGATATTCAGTTGTGGTCATGGTGAACATTCTACCTCCATTGTTATACTTAAAGAGAAATATAGGCATTATTAAACTTTATTTCAACAATACAGCTACCTTAAGCATTTTATGTTTAAATAAAGAATATATCAATTACTCATACTGTGACAGTCCAAACAGTTTTGCCTCCTCTAGAGCTTTTCCACTGGACACATAGAATAACTCCCTTCTTAACTGCATTATTTCTAGTTTGAACTTCTGTTCTCATCTGCTGCTGTCCCCATCACATTTGCTACTAAAATGAATTCACGTGTTTTTCTAGTCTGTTAATACTTATTGCATCAATTGTCTATGGGATTATCTACCTTCTGTGATTACTCTGTGAATTTGTTGTATTTTTTTGTGATTTTTTTTACATATACTGCACCTGCAAATAGTGTTTTGTGATCAGTGTACCACCCTGGTAAACAATCTGAAATATTACATGTGGATTGTTTATTCTTAAATATTTGATAAAACCATGTGTTTTCTATTTGTGTAGCTTATTGATATTTACTGAAAAGAAGTTTAATTGACATTTTGTAGATTTTTTTATGTTTAAGACGTCTTATAAGTAAAATAACTTTTCTTCCCTCATATCCTTTCTTTAAGAGCTACTAATCTGTTATACGATTTAAGTTTCAAAAAAATTTTGAAAGCCAAATTGATAGACATGGTTTAATATATTTATTAATATGTAAAACCAGTGCTAGCAAAATCATAAAACCATTTCTGAGATCCATTCAATCCTACTCAGATTATATTAGAGTAATTAGACTATCTCACAAACTAAAAGCCTGTCTATCTAGAAGATGAAACATTTCACAATGAACTTATCCATGCATCTCTAGAGTTAGAATTATTTATAGCCGGAGGCTTCTCACCTTTCTCATTCTAGTTAGCTCATTAACTAGCATTTAAAATGTTAATAAAATCAGTATAATAAATCTTCTTGTGATGTCCTAATCAATTCTCATCCTTTATAGTCATACATTTTTTTTATTAAAAAACACTGTTATATTTACAAGATCAGTGGATTTATCATCTTCCAAACTTTTCTCAGCAGTTTTCCTAGACTGTTATACAAGCCTGCGCAACTTCCATTGTCAGCATGCAACCCATGTAAAAATTTTCATTAAAGTAATTAGAAGACATTTGATAAAGAACATAGTATATTGTCCTAAAAAGACAAAAAAGACTAATTTCTGCTTGAGCAGCCTTAACTTAGTTTATGTGCCAACATTTATTTACAAAACCATAATCATTTATGTATAAATTTTAATATAAAATTATTAATTTACTACAACAGTTTTCTAAATATCAAGTTGATTGATACCTCATAGTGTCTCCAAACATTATCCCAGTCAGGATCCAGGTGAAATGATGTCACTTCCCATATCATATAATACCAAATTATTAACATTTCATTTCTCCAGGAATATTTCTCCCGATCATCAATCTTAAACTTATTTTTAGGGGCACTCAAATATAATTTTATAAAACATGCATAAATATGCATTCTGTTAAATCTAAGCTTGGCTTCTGTAAAATTAACCCTTACTGGAGCTCATCTTTGTATCATAAATACTGGACCAGTACTATACTGCTTCAGGATGTGTGATGAGTTTGATGATTTTACCTGCCTAAATTTTATGTGGCTGCTTTCAAGTTTGTAACTCAGAACATGTTGAGTTTTACACCTGTCATACAAGACTTCTTATCTCATACCCAGAGTTTCAGGACTCTCTTATTCTCAGAATTTTCAATCATCTCTGAGGATGAGGATTTTTGTGTCTTTTTTAAAAGGTTTTATTACCTAAATCTTTACGAATTCTAACACAAATTTGTAATCTATGGATGGTTGGCATCCACTTTGTAAAATTATGGAGAACATTAATGGTAAATGATAAAACAGCATATAAACTGACTTGATGATATTCTGTCTGGTCATGAAGTTTGAGGGTTCATTTCAGTCAGAGTTCCCACAGTGCAGCATGGAGACAGTCATCATGTAGATTTTTCTTTGTAGCACATGATCATCTTGGTCCTCCTTGAGCTATCTGCTACATTTGTTGTGGTTGACTACTCAGTGTTCTAGAAGCATTTGAAGGTCTATTGTGGACCTCTGACTTGGTCTAACTTGTTTGCCTCCTACCTTTCAAGCCATACTAGAAGAGTAGTCCCTCGGGGGGTCCTTCTGAATACCTTCTTAGCTGTAGTTCGCACATTGATCTAAGGAGGTCTATAATATCATAATTACACTTACAACACTCAGCTTTCTCTCTCTTTTTTTCAAGAGCACATGGATTACTTTGACCTGTCTGAGGACTGTTTGAGGGCATACTGATTTGCTCAGAAGGTAATGAGAGACTCGACCCTCCAAGTCTTGTTGACATGGGCTTTTATGTCACATGTGCAACCTTCACTGTCCTTATTGCTGTTAACAAGGGTTATAGGCTGGGTAAGTAACCAAGGTTCATAAACTGGGTGATCTTCAGTGACAGGTATGTATTTCAAGATGAGTGGTCATTCGTTTGATCTTGTTGTTCTAAGCTGAGAGTGATCAACTGATTCATAAACATTACAAAGCTAGAGAATCTCATGACCATTCACCCTTTGCAGGTATCCTCCATTAGGTAACACCACCTTTCTCGGAGAGGGCCATACCAGCCAATCCTAGAATATCCATCTAGTCATCTAATTTATGTTCAAAGGAAAATAGTGAGCAGAACTTCTTATGATATAGTGGAAGTTAAGTCCAGACATTTTGAAGGCACTGTGTGATAAACCTAGCCCTCAAACTTACATTATTTCATGGTAAACACTTACATCTCTGATGGTACTCCTGATGGAGCTATGAGACTTATGGAGAAACAGAAGGTCAGGAAAATTGGATCTCTAATGGCCTGGTAAATGAGACAGATCTCACCTCAAAAGACACTGAATAAAAGTCAAGAGCCTCCAGCTTGTTTCATATGTTACTGAGATACACTCTCAAGGAGGCATTGTACTTGACAACTGACCTGATCAATGCTGAGTATAAGGGAGTAATTACCTTACACCTTGATGCTATTTATTTGTCATTTAGCTGGGCTAAATAGAAAGATGGTAAAATGAAAGGGAATTAATAAACCTGAGTACCTGGGCCCCTACCTAGATTTTCATTTTGCAGTTGTATGTTGTCTGGACAGTACGATGATGGCAGGAGCTGTCTACCAAACATGATAATACTGCAATTTTGGGTCAAAATGTACAATTAACCGTGAAATCTCATCAACACAAACGGCCAGGTCACTGATTTTTTTCCTAGGGAAAAAAAATCACTTGGCTGTCACATTGAAATTGCCGTTTAACCCACTGTAGTGCGATCTCAGAGTTGGTATATTTAGTTAGGGTGGTAACAATTTAGATGGTCTGTTGTGTTTGGTTGGTACACCGTTTTTGTCCTAGGAAAAAAATTGGTGACCTGTATGTTCACATTGGTGGGATTTCGCGGTTTATAGTTCAATGTTGCCGTATTCGCTGTAAACAGCTTTTGGCCAGATAATATGGACCCACATTTTTTACCAAACATGATAGTACACATTTTACCAGACATGGTAATACTACACTTTTTAGCAGACATAGGTTCATAGGTAGGTAACTAGGCTATCTGCCCGAAGGAATTTATAAGTCTAGCCAGAATGTGTTGGCTTTTGCCACCCCCTTAGATTAGTTCCATGTGCCTCTGTCTAGCCGAGCCACTGACGTGATCCCGGGGGTAAACTTTCGGTTTCCCATCCACTCGTCAAGGTTTCTCTTGAAGAATGTTAGTGAGGCGCTCTGCCTGTTGTAGATTGGAATCTTGCTCCAAAGCATGGGAAGTCTCTGGGACAGGAATCTATCCCTCCAGCACATCCTATTTATTGTTGTGGTGATACTACTACATGGTAATACTACACTTTTTACCAGACATGGTAATACTACACTTTTTACCAGACATGGTAATACTACACTTTTTAGCATTTTCTTTGAGCCCATTTTTGTAAATAAAAAGATAACTAGGGAGAGTTCATAGAGGAATGTTTAGGTTACACAAGTCATCTTGAAGTTTGCAGTCATCTTCAAACTGTTAGCCACAGGTTTTGGCTCTCTGTTTGGAGAGCTGAAAAGTTAATACCAAAAAGGAGAGGTCCAATGTAGATCTGTGAGGGGGACATTGATAGTCACTTTTATACTTTCTGATGAGGCAACTTCACCTCGCTCTATGTGGGTTCCATCTTTCACCAAATTTCAAAATATAATTGAGATTTCAAGGCTTCTGAGTCTTGTGATCATGCCAATTTCCACCCAAGACTGTACCTCTCTTCTCAAGGAGGACTAGACAATGACCAGCATGAATTTATAAACACCCATTCAAATTAGCCCGGTCCCATTAGAAAGAAGATAATTATCACACTGCTTTATCTGCACAGGGAGTCCAATCCACAGGTAAGGGAATTTGTCTCTCCACCATGTTTTATTGTTCTGCTGGTTTAGATCTCTTGTTTTGCTATTCATGGGGTTGTTTGATTTGTGAAGGTACCAGAGATTCTGGACTACTGCATTCCCGATTACTCAGAAAGCAAGGCATAGTTCTCTGAGGTGACTATAACAGAAGAAATGCAAAGTCCTATTGTAGGTGTAAACGGTCCTGTTTGTCCAACCTTTTTGTTAGCAGGGCGATTGAAATGAAAAAAAAAAAAACAAGCATTGAAAATATATTGAATAACCTTAAAGAACATTCCTAAGAATTGTACTGCACAGCTGTCAAAAGCCAGCTATATTCCACAAATAATGCACCAGAGTCATTGATAAGATTTTAAAGATCTTTATTTTGAGATGAATGAGGGCTGCTGCATGGAATTCTCTTTGGGATTATACAAGTTAGACGAGTTTTACCTCTGAGGGGGAGGGGCATATCCAGAGCAACTTGTCTCTGATTGGCTGCTTTACATACAATCTGACAGGTCTATTGTGACATCTAATTTGCATAAGATTATTTACCTCTGGTGTGTCTTCATCATGAGCATTCTCCCTTAACAGTAATTTTAATCAATATTCAGTAGGTACCCTCTTCTTCAGGGCATCATGATAAACTTTACCTTCCACATTAATTACATCAGAAAATACAGACAACAAAATAAAAGTAGATGCATGTTAATAGTGGAAGGAATGTCCTTTTCTATAGAGCAGCACAAGCCCTTAAACAAAAGAATTGTGTCCAGAATTCTTAGTCTTGTGTCAATGTCTTTTCTCATGAGTTTGGTTGTTAGCAATTTATTAGACAGCTTTCTGGTCTGAAAGCCTGTTTAGATGATAAAAAGCCTTGAGTCATCAGAATTTATCCAAGGCATTTTTGAAAAAATTCTTGACCAGAACTCATTTATAAAATACTTGGGTAGTGCTCATATTAAATGCTTCATCAGATTCACCTTGTGAAGTGTGTTACCATCCATGTCCACTTTTATTGGCTAGTACAAGTTGTTTTTTCATTTTTCTTCAAGAGAACATAAATCAGGAATAACCATTTTTGATTATGACATTCAGTAGTTAGTGGACTACCCTACATGTCACCGTTTCAAGAAGGTAAATTTATGCACTGGGTTCCAGATCATTTTACTGTCCATTTAACAGTTGTCATTTCAAATTCACAGAACTTACAGTAAAAATGCAGAAAAATGAAATAACCAACTAGAAATTGACTTAAATAGCTAGATATATTATATAATCCACTTGAAATACAGTGCAAAAATAAAACACCTTCAATCGACAACTAACTTCAAATTCAGAGAAAGCACAGTAAATTGCATAATAAATATGGGGACCACTCAAAATTGATTTAAATAGCAAGGATAATTTAAGTACAGTAGAATAAATGTCCTATTTGCTGGATGAAAAATGGAGAAAAAAATTATTATGGAGCTCAGCTTTCAAGACTTTCAGAATTAATCATCAATGGATGAATGTTTGTGCAATATAAATTAAAAGGCAAAATGAGAGAGTCAATGAAAAAAACAGATGAAACACTAACGAATTGTGTTTACCTTCTGAGAACTTTAGATATCACCCCCACTGCCACATCAGGACTAAACACCACAAGCAATACATGACTCGTATACCTGGCCAAAACAGGTTGTTTGCTACAAGCTTGGAATGTGATTAAAAACACAGAAAATAAATGCAGCAGTACTGTTTAATCCAGTTAACATCACAGAAACCACACATAGTAAAATGCAAAAACATACCAGAACCCCTTAAAACTGATTTAATAGCCAGAACACTAAGTCCAGTATACTGAACATACTTTCTTCTTTACTGGATGCAGAATGGAGCCAAAACACCCCTTCATTTATTTTTAGCTTAAGTACAGAAGCTCATCTGCCAAGAGTCTTACAATAAGACTTTACTATCCATCTTGAAGTCAATTTTTAAAGCATTTCGCTTTTGTATGATTTACTTTTGTATGGGCAATGTTGTCAAAGGGCTTGGCCATGACAAGATACAATGCATGGACTGAATAGTCACCATCAACAGCCTCTGTAACATTTTCAAAGTAGTTCATCAGATTAAAGAGACAGGCCTACCCTTCATTAAGGGAAACTAATAAGATTCTTTATATTAACATTGCAGTCTACGAAGACAGTTACAGTACATTCCATGGTTTTGCAGATGAGGTTTGCAAGTCTGATACCTCTCTGATTACCCAGATCAGATTTAATGCCACTATTATGACAGGGCATCACCATTGCATTTTGCTACTCATCAGGAACAAAAGCAGATTCAATATTTTAATGATTGTGTCTGCAATGGCATGTTTAACCCTACTAATTAACCAGCTAGGTATATTTTATGGTCCTGTGGAGGAAGTGGTTTGTTCTTGATTAGCACATTCAGTAAATAATCTTTAGAGATAATTGGGGGTATGAGATTTAGATATTTCATTGCTTTAAACAGAAATCTGAGGGGTAAAATTGACAGTAGGCAAACATTAGGCTGTCTATAGATTATTAGAAGCCTGGCCAATAATTAGAGGTCAGACTCAAACTCTGTACCTTCTGTCCCTGTGGTGAAGTCCTTAACCATTATGCCAACCCCAAGTAAATGCGCTTGCAAAGACATTGGCAATGTCTATTGCGGTCCAAATGGAGAGATGATAAATGGGGTCTGAATGGAGAGATAAATCAGCAAGCAAAGGAAAGTAATATTGCTGGAATTGAATTTATCCTCAAGTCTTGGTGAGTACCTTCACAAGGTGGACCCTGTTTTTTTTCACAATATCTCACCAAAACGACAATGATATATAGACTGTATTTTATATAGCATACATCATAGACAGAAGTAGGTTAAAAAATAAAAAAGATAGCTGGGTGCACAAGACACATGATAAAAAAGTGCCAAATCCTGGTAGGTGTACTGGTGCCAGGAAAGGATGAAAATGAGTGTAGAATCCTCAAGATGCAGAAACACTGCTACAATGGGCTAGACCAGGCTCAGGGGAAGATGGTCTACCTGTTGTAGAAGGGAGTATTAGTCCACAAAAATCACAAAAATTGATTGGCCAAAAAAGAACCATAAAGGCAATAGAGTGGACTATTGAGGATAAGAAAGAAATTATGTATTGGAACTATTATGGAAGGAGCCCAAAATTTCCAGACAAAAGATATACAAAAAGATTGAGAGAGAAATTAGAGAAAATAAAAATTCTTACACAAGAAAAACTTAAAGAATAAAAATTTGCATTCAATAATGCAACAGATTTATGAAAAACATTTTATAGACCAAACAACCTTGGAACATTTGGAAAACAAAATGACTGAGGAAGTCCGAAAATATAAAGAACAAAATCTAAAGATTTTTTAAAGGTATAAAAATGAAATATGGAAATGAAAGATCTGATACGGTGCAATATTTATGCCAAGGAGAAAGCCAAATTAATCAGTACAAAAAATAGCAGCCCCAAAGTTATTCAAAGAGAAACACAGGCAAAGGCATCTGGATACAGAAAATTTTACAGTTCAAAAAATAAGAAAGAGTAAAAGTAAAACAAAACAATCGAGCAAATGAACTACACTGACTCATAATAGTGTACTGAAAAACTCACAAAGAGCTAATAACCAGGTAACATTGAACATCAAATGAACTTTATTGTTAACAAGTTGGTTAAGCACTTTCATCTGAAATGCAGACATCTTCTGAACCATGAAATTGAAAAACACAAAATAAAACTATTGTGGTATAAAAGCATCTTCAAGTATACACCCCCTGCATAGACACCAATCAACTCCAGTAATGGCAGAAATCCCCCAATGAAATTGAAAATGCAAAGCATTATCAGGTGCACACTCCCTACATGTGCTCCAATCAACTGTAAAAGTAGTGAAAAAACACTTGTAAAATTGAAGATATAACACAAGTGTAGTGGATTAACTGGTTTCAAAACCAAAGTATTCCACACAAATTGTAAACAGGACACATTTAAAAAAATAGTAGTATAAAACAAAATGTAAAGTTCACTGGAAAATTACAATTTGCATGCCCTGTGTTTTATTTCATTAGTGATAGAAATAGCTTAGTTAAGACTGGGAGAACTAGAGGCATCTAGCCATAGCTGCCAAATCATCTCCTGATGTAACAACCGGTTCTCACAATTACCACCATAACACTCAGACTGAACTTTTTCCAATATTAAGAATTTAAACATACTGAAGTTGTTACATGTGACAGCATGTTTTGCTAAAGCACTTTTATTGTCCTCCTTGTTAATACTGTACAGGTGTTGGTAAATCCACTTGAGGGCACTGTTAGTCTTTCTGATGTAAAATGCCAGGTATGACCACCACCTGGCCAGGTAGACCACTGTCAATAAAACAGCAAATAAATCTAACCTTGGCTAACCATTTACTAATTTTGTTCCACAAGTCACCACTGTAGTTGGTCTTCACATAGGGGCATTGATTACACTGACCACATTTCAAAGTTTTAAATACACCAGTATTACAAATTAAGGGTGTTTCCATTAACCTCTTAATGTTCCCTCTGTTTTTAAAGACAAACTGGGGGCTTTTCTAAACAGCTTGACAGTTCAGTGCTACCTGGTTGTTTTTTTAAAGAGAAAAATAGAAAGAGGATTAGTAATGGAGAAGTTAAAGAAATAGATCTCTAGGTTATGGATTACATGTGAAGTGAAGAATTTACCATAGAAAATCTAACTTTGATAACATCACAGCAGGATGGAGAAATGGGTCCCTAAATTAAGGAAAAACCAATGGATTGGGAAACATCTGATCAGTTGCCATATGAGGATAATTTGGAGCCTTAGATAGGAAATCAGTATAAATGTTCATCTGGAGTTTCACAGCAAGTGAACAGGAAACTGTGGCAACCCTGACCCAGTTCATATTGTGGAGTAATAGGCCAGTAAGTCCCCATATGAAAGAGCAACTGATGACAAGATGAAACTGAAGATAATGTAGCACAGGAAGATGCTGTCCGACTTTTTACAAAATGCCCATAAGGAATGGAGAACAAAGTGCGTCCTCAGTTTAGAAGAAAATGATCTAAGTGAAGAGTTGCTTAATTTAATTCAGATGGACAGACATATTAAGGTCAATGAAAGGAAAAGACTAAAGTCAATAAGATGTAAAAAAGTTAGAAGTTTGATAAAACAAATGAACTCAGTTATTAGGACTTTTCATAGAGATTTATGTGATACAACAGAAGTAAATAGGAAAGATTACTGTGCAGTTAAATTAATAGTCTTACCACAAAAACACATGACAGTAAGGGAAAGGAAGGGGAGAAATCAAATGCCATCATAGAAGCATTGAATACTGAAAACTTTAAAGCAATTAAGACAAGAAGTGTCACTGTTATAAGAGTATAGCAGATGCAGCAGATTAATAAAATACTCAAAGATAAATGTGATAAAAGCAATGTGCTGTATCAGAACAGATCAGGTTCTACTGTGCACTACTGCATATAATAAATTAAAAATATCAGCACAGGAAGAAAAACTTAGATGATATACAGATAAAAAGGAAGCTTACAAAATAACCACTTTATTGATGACCCAAAATAGTTTTATAGAGAACTGGGAAACAAGGCAAAAGGAATTGAACCACCACCAAAAAAAGAAGAAATATATATATTTTAAAAAAATATCTATGAAGATCCTATGGAAGATAACAATGCTGTTAAATGGATACAAGTAGTAAAAGAAAGTGCCACTGTTTCAAGTTCTGTTTTACAAAACCTACATTTGTCTGTTTCTCCCACATGTTCAATGGACTTTGTAAACCAACACGTATGTAGTCCAATTATTTGGGCCACCAATATTAAGCTTTAATCTTTTGCTTTAAATTCACTTCTCCTTAACCATTCCTGTGTTTGATCCTGATCAACATGAAGTTGGTCCAAGAGCTTCCTGTACTTGCAGCTATATTTATGCATTTTCCACATTTCTTTCCTTCTCATCTGGTCCTTCACCTTATATTCTTTCTTTTGTTTTTTGGCACATTTAGTTCCTGCCATATTTCTATCTACTTCTGGTTTGATTTCCATTCCCACTTGACATTGATATACTTCTGCTAAACAAAGCAGGGAAGTCATCTTAGACTTTTTCTCTTCATGTTTAAGAACTTTCACTAATTTGGGTCTTGTGAAGTCAACATATGTGTGTGCAGTCCCACGATTGCAGATGTATTCATGTAATTAATTTCAAGGAGGCCCATACCTCCTTCAGAACGGGGAATATATAATCTCGGTATGCACTGATTTTTATGAATCATTTGATGAGCATGATGTATCCTTCTTGTTTTCCTGTCTAAGCTATCCAACATGTTTTAGGGCCACTCACACTTCAAAGCTGTAAGTTAAGACAGGAAGAGCAAATTCTGTTATAGCTTGGACTTCGTTCCTAGATGTCAATGGAGTTTTTAGTATTAATTTAAGCCTTCTAAAATATTACTTACTGAGTTTTATTCCCATTTGTTCATGTTTTATTATAGATCCTTCATCAATTCCCAAATAGTTATACAGTCCTCCTGCTCAAGTTCTTTTATTTCACATTCCTGTCGCACACTGTTTTCTTCGTGCTGCAGCTTTCCTGCTTTAAAGATTGCTTTTGCACATTTATCAAGGCCAAATGAGATTCTTATATCTGAAAAAGTTTTAACCACTTGCAATTGTGCTTTCAATTCCTCATCTGATGAAATATACAGTTTTAAATAACATACAAAAAGAAGATGAGAAGTCTTTACACTTGTTTTCTAGGAGCCAAATTATAGCCATGGCCTAATCTGTTAAGAAAAAAAAAAAACAAAAGTGGTGTACAATAAAAAATAACCAGCAACAAAAAGAATTATATGGGTGGACAATGACTTCAAAATCACTTTTAAAGCAAATGAACCATTTTATTCAAGTCACAAACATTAAAAATTGAGTGTTTTTGTCCCCTAACAAATCGGGACTTCTTCAGAATTAATTCTCTGACAAAACAGGCTTTACTTATGTAGCACAAACCAGTACCTTAAGGGAAACTTTAATTACTAATATTGATTTAAAGAAACAAACACACTATAACAATACACTGAAAACCCTTAACTTACACATAAAACCATTACATTTATAAACACTAAAAACAAACTAAATCTATAGATGAATTCAAATGATTAATAGGAGAATTCTATATTAATAGGAGGTGGAACGTTCATTAAAACAGCATAGATCTTTTAATTAAAAATGTCTGTAAGGACATTTTGTCATTACTCCCAGGGAGCATCTGTGTTTGAAGTCTCACTTGCCAAACAGCTTCCCTCTCTTCTAGTTTATTTTTCAAATCACCCCCTCATAGTTCGCCATAAATATGTTCTAAAATATCAAAGTTAAAATAATGAAAGTTTTTACAAACAGGAGAATGCCTGAATAAGGCATTCTTGTCATCACACTTGCTGATATGATATAGGTGATCATAAATTCTCTTCCCTAGACACTTTTCAGTTTTGCCCACATAAAATGCTGGACAACTGCCACAAACAGCAAGATAAACCACATTCTTTGTGTGGCAGTTACCCTTCATAAAACTAACTACTGATTTAACTTTGTTGCCCAAAATTAACTTGCCCACCTCCAGGATATAAGGGCATTGAGAGCATGATGCACATTCAGAAGTACCCTTCCCATTACCCAAAAAATTCCTTTGTATTTCACTTTTTTCAAATTCAGCATTAAGGTTATGACTGGTCTTGTATACAAATGTGGGTTCATTACCTAATTCCTGGAGCAATGGGTTCCCTCTAACGATATTCCAACTTTATTATTTCTTTAATAGTTCCTGAGTAGGGACCATACAGAACCGCCAAGGATCTACCATATGTGCCTTGTTTCTTACCTTTTTTTTTTTTTTTTACTTCTAATTAATTTCCAGCTAGCAAGGGAGTCCCAATTGAGACTTCACATAACTACAAGTGTCTTCAACTAATTGCAAAGGGTAAAACCTATCTAAAAACATTTGACCCATGTAAAAATTTCCTTACTAGCCTCCTCATATTGGGAGGTCATCCTAGCTGCCCTTATACATTGGCCTTTTAAACACTTATTTTGATTATAAGGGTGACTAGAAAAATCTAAGAAACTATTACTAAAAGTAGGCTTTTGAATTTTTTTTACTTAAAACCATTAACATTGTGTTCAATAAAAGTGTCAAGATAATTGATACCTATATCATTAAAAGTGTGTGTAAAATGTAAACATGACTACTGATTTAAATAACTCAATAATTCTGTTATAATTGCTGCAGGACTCTTCCATAAGACAAAAACATCACCCAAAAATCTCAAATAAAATTTAATATACTTAAAATAAAATCCAATGAAAATGTGTGTAGATTCCCAATCCGCCAACACTAAGTTAGCAAAAATCAGGGCAAATGAGGCCCTCATTGCTACTCCTTTAATTTGCCTATAGAATTCCCCCCTCAATATGTATAAAATTAGGATCCAATACCAAACTCATTAACTCAGCAATAAGGTTGATGTGATCATGAGAATAAGTATACTTGACCAAACTATTTCTAAAATATTCCAACCTTTCCTCTTTTGGAATAGAGGAAAAAAGGTCATTTACATCTATAGTCACAAAAATCAAATCTCTTGACCACATTTCTTGTTTCAACCAACTTAAAAAGTCCCACAAATCTTTAATAATGTGGTGAATACCCCCTATAAAGGTTTTATGGATCAATAAAAAACCCATTTGAGTATGTTTTAGAACCCCTACCCGAAACTATACATCCAAAAAAAGGGGGGGGGGTCAAAAGATCTATATACATTGCAATTTTAGGAGCTTTTACCCTCAAATAATTATAGGTCTCAATAGAAAATTTCTGTTCTACAAGATATTCCTCTAAAAAGGAATCTATTCATTGATGGCTTATATTAATTTTATTAATGAAGACACTAGATAAATCAAACAATTTTTGGTATTCTTGAGAATTAAACAAGACAATACTCCCTCGCATATCAGACTTCAACACTCTTACTGTGTTGTCATTCTTTACTTCATCCAAAATACTTCTCTCTTTATTGGTAACATTAGGGCGACCATACTTGTGCTTTTTAGACCCCATTTCTAATTTATACAGAACAATATTTTTTCAAAGACATTTTATGTAGATAAGGGGGTACTAAAAGTGCTTTTCTTTTTAGTTTCTACCTTATAAGAGTCAACTGTCCTCAATGGTTTGTCTTCCTCACAAAATACTTCATCTCTTTCCAAGTGTATCCTAAGTCAAACCTTTTTGAAGGGACAAACGTCAACCCTTTTGAAAACAGAGAAAAATGATATGTAGTAATCTTAGTGTCTGTATAGTTATAAATGAAAAAGCCATTCAATAAATGCATAATCTCATTATGTCTAATTATCTAGTCTTCACGCTTTTGAAACCCCTCTCCTTGTACTTGTTGCGTCCTTGAAATTCTAGTTGACCCAAGTCTTGTGGGAATTGTTTTACCTTGTTGTGAAAACCCTTCTGGCCCTTCCAAAAAAACTTTCTTATTGTTGTAAATTTTCTATCCTGCTTTTCATGTTTTTTTCCAATGTTTTTCCTTCACCTTTTGTGTTGATTCACCTGTGTTCATGCTACTCCTATTTTCCCTCTCCTGTTTCCTTTTTCAGGATACACCCTTTGTATTGCTGCATATCCCTTGCTATTTTCTTTTGTTTTCTATCAAATATTCTAGCACATTATTATCAATGCCACTCGAGCGTTTATTATAAAAGAATCAAATCATTTTTTATACTTTCATTCAAAACTTCTATTTCAATAATTAAATTAATATTGATGTCATTAAATTTAATAATTTTGTTCATCAAATCAAATCCATGCTGATCAAACACCAATACCAATTACTGGTACATAGAGTCTGAGTAATTCAACCCAAACGGGAATTTAAAGACACGAAGCCCTTTGGGGACCATCTTTAGTTTAAGGCATTTAGACAAATAACTATTATTCATTTGCAAAGCTTTCAGTCTTAACATTTTCTTTTCAAGCTTAAAAGTCAAGTCTTTTAGTGTATCATTACTGTTCACATTGCCCTCCATTTGATACACACGCTGGCTGTCATTGTTAAAATTAGAAGATTAATAAGCTGGTCAAAGTTAACAAGCCCTTCTTCACTACTGACACCATTAATAAAGCCTGAACTTAGAATAGTTCTGTTCATTAATATAGCCTGCTTTGTTTGTTTTACAACATTTATACCTGAATTCATTCAAGCCACTATACAAGTCCTTTTTGGTACAGTACCTTTGAGAATCTATTTGCATCCTTGTTACTTGTACTTGTATATATCACTTCACCATAATTCCCTAGTTCTTCTGAAGGGGAGAATCCACCGACGACTCCAGCCCCCAGACCAGGAAGCATTATACTATGTTTAACACTGAACGCTGAATTTGAAAAAAGTGAAATACAAAGGAATTTTTGGGGGTAATGGGAAGGGTACTTCTAAATGTGGGTCATGCTCTCAATGCCCTTATATCCTGGAGGAGAGCAGGTTAATTTTGGCCAACAAAGTGAAATCAGTAGTTAGGTTTGTAAAGGGTAACTGCCACACAAAGAATGCGGTTTATCTTGCTGTTTGTGACAGTTGCCCAGCATTTTATGTGGGCAAAACCAAAAGGTGTCTAAGAAGAGAATTTATGAGCATGTATATCATATCAGCAAGTGTGATGACAAGAAAGTTTTATTCAGGCATTCTCATACTTGTAAAGACTTTCATTATTTAACTATGATATTTTAGAACATATTTATGGTGACCCAAGAGGGGTGATTTAAAATATAAATTAGAAGAGAGGGAAGCTGTTTGGCAAGTGAGACTTCAAGCACAGACTTTTCCTGGGATTAATGACAAAATTTCCTTACAGCCATTTTGAATTTTAAAAGATCCATGCAGTTTTAATGAAAATTCCACCTCCTATTAATATAGGATTTTCCTATTGATCATTTGAATTCATCTATAGAGTTAGTTTTTGCTGCTTATAAAATTAAAGTTTTTTATGTGTAAGTTAAGGGTTTTCAGTGTATTGTTGTTATAGTGTGTTTCTTTAAATCAATATTAGTAATTAAAGTTTGCATTAAGGTACTGGTTTGTGCCCATTGTGTCAGAGAATTAATTCTGAAGAAGTCCAGATTTTTTAGGGGACAAAAGCACTCAATTTTTAATGTTTGTGACTTGAATAAAATGGTTCATTTGTTTTAAAAGTGGTTTTGAAGTCATTGTCCACCCGTACAATAATTAATTTTGTTATTAATCTGTTAAGTAGACAGCTTAATGGGTTAAGAGCAAGACAGAATGCCAGTGGTAACAAGGAGTCATCCTGGAATATCTCACTTTGTATTTTTATCCCTGGAATAATAATTTGACCTTTATCATGGCTTAATTGCAAAGTGGTCTGCCACTGTCTCATGGTCACTCTAATGGAATAGATCAGTGTAGGGTGCATCTTGCACATTTTTAGGCATTCTTTTATACATGAATATGGGATAATGTCAAATGCTTTTTTGTAGTCAATCCATGCCATACTTAAGATTCTTCCCTTTCTTACAGTTCTCCATTATGACTATTTAGCAGCAAATGATCCTTTGTTTCATATGACTTTCTTTTATTGCCATGATTGAGTTTTGTTCTAAATGACTATAAATTCTGTCGGCATCAATGCCGGTATCTAGTTTATATGTCGTCAGAAGGCAAGTTATCGGTCTATAATTTTTAGGATAACTTGTAGGTTCACTCTTAAGTAGGATCATTGTTTTTCCTGCTGTTAACCAGACTGGTGTCTGTTCAGGGTGTGCATATAAATAATTCTTACTCTTAGCTAAATCTTCATACAAAGGTGCAATACTTTTAGGCAGAAGTTAAGTACTACATCTGGGCCTGGGGTTTTCTAATTGGAGGATTTTCTTAACCTTATTTCAATCTCTCTGGCTGCTACTTTATCCCATTTCATATCTTGTAAATATTAACTTATTTTTCTTTTACTTCTTCTATTCATTTAACATCCCTGTTATGTTCCTCAGGATTTTCATAGATATTTCTCCAAAATGTAAGTACTACTACTTTTTTGGGTTGTCTTTCTATTTCTTTTGTCTGGTTTCCGAATTCTCTATAGAACTTTTTGGGGTCATCAATAAATTGCTTATTTTGTACTTTTCCTTTATATTTATCTGCATATCTTCTAAGTTTTTCCGCCTGTGCTGAGATTGTTAGTTCATTTGCAATAGTGCAAGATAGAGCCTGATCTGTTCTAATACAGCGCATTGGTTTTATCACATCTATCTTTCTAAGTATTTTTGTTGAACTGTTCCCTCTTCTATACTATTCTAAAAGTGATACTTCCAGTCTTAATTGCTTTATAGTTTTCTCAGTTTGATACTTCCATGACAGTATTTTGTTTCTCCCCATCCTTTCCCTTACTACCCTGTGCTCTTGTGGTAGAACTTTTTCTGTTATTAATTTAGCTGCACAGTAATATATTCTGTTTACTTCTGTTACATTGCATGATCTATATGGACAGTCCTAATTACTGTGTTCATTTGTTTTATCAAACTTCTAACTTACTGGATTTTACTGACCTTCTGCAGTCTAATTCCTTTATTGATCTTAATATGTGTATCTCTATTAAATCAAGCAACTCTTCTCTTAGCTGATTTTCTTCTAAACTGAGGATACATTTTTTGTTCTCCATTTCCTGTGGCCACATTATAGAAAGTTCCATACCATTTTCCTGTCTCACTTTTTCTTCAGTTTCATCCCATGTCATAAGTTCATAGGTAGGTACTAGGCTATCGGCCCAAGGCCCTACATAAGCCTAGCCAGCAAGGTTCCATGGCTTACGCCACCCAAGAAATTTATTTTCCTGTGCCACTGTCGAGCAGACACACAGAAGTGATCCCCGGGGTGTATTTCCTATTTCCCATCCACTCATCAAGATTTTCCTTGAGTGCTAATGAAGAACTTTGCTTGACATAGATGGGTAGCCTGTTCCAGAGTATAGGAAGTCTCTGGGACAGGAATCTATCCCTCCAGCATGTCCTGTTTATTGTGGTGACAAGGTTTAGGTCCCTAGAGCGTGTAGCTTGGAGGGATTGGGACTTCTTTAGGTGTAGCATGTCCAACAGCTCTGGGTTTGACATAGCTTTATATGTTAGGCAGAAATCACCTCAAAGTAGGCGATATGCTACAGAGTAAAGCTGGAGTTTTTTGAGGCGGTCAGTGTAGGGCATTTGTTTGAGGCCAGTAATCCTCTTTATGAGGTACTTCTGTGGCCTTTCCAGCTGCTGCAGATGTCTTGTGAGGTACATTCCAAAAGGGAAGTTGTACTTTATAATGGGTCTGAGTGTCTAGTAGAGGGGAACAATGACCTCTTTTTTCCTGGATGAGAACCCTTTTATGATGAGGTGTGCCACGTAGAAGGACTTCCTGACTACTGTGGCGATGCGACTGTCCACCTGGGTCCCAAGGTCTCATCACACATTCAGTGTTAAGTAGACTGCCGCCTATGTGGTAGATCATGGGTACAGAGTTTTTACCAAAGGGGATGACACTGCACTTTTTGGCATTGAGTTTGAGCCAATGGCTCTGACACCAGGCATCTGTCTCAGCGAGGCCCTTCTATAGGATGTCCACATAATTTGGGGACTTGACTATGGCTCCTAGTTTGCAGTCATCTGCGAACTTTGTTAGCCAGAGGCCTTCTGTGTTAGCATGTACTTCAGAGAAGTAGATACCAAACAGGAGAGGTACCAGGACGGAACCCTGCGGTACTCCACTTGTCACTGCTTTGAGGTCAGATTTAGAGTCTGCAACTTTTACAGTGTGGGTTCTGTCAGTGAGCCAATTGGCAACCCATCTTGTGACATAGGGATTTATACCTAGTTTAGCTATAATTCCAGAATGGGGAATGGTGTCGAAAGCCTTGGCGAGGTCAAGATAGGCTGTGTGAACCCCCTTACCCTCATCTACGGCTTTGGTGACTGCCTCAAAGAAGTCGATCAGGGTCAGGAGGCATGATCTGCCTTTCCCAAACCCAAACTTGGTGGGATCCAGAGTTTGGAGGTTACCAAAGTCTTTGTTTATGAGATACATGATAATACGTTCCATGGCCTTGCAAACCAGGCTTGTCAGGCTAATAGGTCAATAGTTCCTGGGATCAGTGCTGGCTCCCCCTTTCTGGAGTGGTATAACTGTTGCTGTGTGCCATTCAGTGGCACAAAGCCTGATGTGAGGCTATTATTGAACATGGTGCTTAAGTGGGGAGCCAGTTCGTTCTGAAGTCCATGTAAAACGCAGCCTGTGATGTTGTCCGGTCCCATGGATGCTATGTTTTTGGCTTTAGACAGTGCAGCTTTTACCTGCGTAGTTGTGATTACAGGGACTCTGCATTCTTGCTGTATAGATATGGGCCCTTTAGGGGGTGAGGAGGGGTAAAGTTAGCACTGAACCTATCTGCCAGGATGTTGGCAATATCAGTTGGTTCTGTAATTTTCATGCCCTTGTGCTGTAACTCAGGGCAGATCTTGGTGTTGCAATTGAGATTCTTGACATAGCTATAGAATGCTTTGTGGTTGCCCTTAGAATTAGTGGCAATTTTGTTTTCATAGCTAGCTTTGGAGGATCTTATAAAGGATCTCAGCTTCTTACTGATGCTGACCAGTGAGCTCCTCCCACTCATGGGATTTTACTCTCTTTTGCAACAGTTTCTTCCTTCTGTTGTACAGTTTGTTTATGGCAGAGGACTGCCAGATCGGCTTCCTTTTTTTGGAGGATAGCGTTTTGGTTCTGTTTGGGATAGCATGATCCATGCACTTGTGTAAGTGCTTATAGAGTGCATTTGTGTAGGATTCAGCAGTTGTAACTGTATTGTCCATCTGCATGGGTGTCATGAAGTTCACTACTTCTGTCTTAAGAAGCATGAAATTGGCTTTGGAGAAATTTTTTACCATGGTTTCCTTAATGGGGGGTGGGGGCGGGATGTGGATATCAAGGGTGATTAGCTTATGGTTGGATCGGACCAATGAGGAGTTGACTTCAGGTTCACTCATGTTGGTAATGACTAGGTCTAGGATATTGTTGCCCCTGGTGGGGGTGTGGATAATTTGATCTAGGGCATTGGAGTTTATGAATTCCAGAAAGCATTGAGCTAAGGAGTTGGTACACAAGTAGTTTTCCCAGTTAATGGGGTAGTTCAAGTCGCCCATTATTAGGGTGTTTGGTTGAACCCTAATATTTTCCAGTACATCAAGAAAAGAGGAGTGGGAATCCTGGGGCATGGTGGGGGATCTTTAGCAAGCTACAATTTGGATTGCAGTTTTTCCCAGAGTTAGTTGCACTTGGATAACCTCGGATGCATTATGCTGAGCAACTATCCTGGAGGTGTGGATATCCTTAATGAATATGGACACAACTCCCCCTTTGGTGTTTCGCTCCAGGTTACATGGCTGAAAAGTGTGGTATGAGTTATAGCCTGGTAGTGCAGGGGTGCTCTCTGGATCCTTGAACCAGGTCTCAGTCACTGCACAGATATCGATGTTCTCCATTTTAAGAAGTGCCTCGAGTGAGTGCATTTTGAGATTTAGACTTCTAGCATTGAGTAGCATTACCCTCAGTTTTGCTTGCCTGTTCCTGTTACGGTGGTGAATTTGTTATTTGAACCTTGCCTAAAAAAAGCACTATAGGGGCAGCAAGGGCCTTAGCCAGTATCCAGAATCCCAGGGGCAACAGGTGCAGGCCATCTGTGGCAAAGTATCATGGTCTGTCGACCATGTCATCCGAAGCAGACAGATACTGGATCCCCTTAGAATGACACCAGAAACTTAGCCAATTGTTGAAGTCAATAATTTTGTCCTTGTACTGCGGTATCATTCGGGGCGATGACAGAATGTTACTCAGGGCTAGGGTCATACCTGCCTGGGCTACAAGATCGGAGAACTTTTACAGGTCTCTTTTCATATAGTCCAGGGAGTACGTCTCAGGTTCACACCAACATGGACAATGACAGAGTCATATTTGTACTCACCTATGAGTAGTGTGTTGGGTACGTTGTTTTGCCTTATGGGCTGTGGTTGAGTAGCACACTGAGTTTGTGGGCTATGTGTCATTTGGGTTGTGTTGGGGGTTGGAGGTTGCTTGCATTTCTGCTTTGGAGGTCTCTGTTGCTTAGACAGATTATTATTGAGAGCCTCTGTGAATGTTTTTGTGTTACTATGTGTGGATTTTGGTGGTGTAGATTTAGTGAGACTATGTGATGAGTGTGGTGTGGTGCAAATGTTTACCTTCTCCTTATGACGGTCAAGTTCAGTCTTGGTTGGAGTGAGCTTTACCTCCAGTTTGGCCAGATAAGTGCATCTCTCACAGGTTGTAGTGTTGGGTGGTAGGAGGAGAGGGTTGTCTGTGTACATGAGGCAATTTCTACATTGCCCCAAGATGCCCAGATTCATCAGATAGACAGGAGAGAACACTGAGAGCTGACCCTTGGACATGCCTGCATAAAAAACTATTTTCCTCGAGATAAGTGAGGAAAGTGAGTACAAGAGCGTTTTTTCTCTAAGCAAGTGAGAAAGGTAAGTACAAAAAACGTTTTCCTCTAGGTAATGAGGAAGATTGAGTGCTATAGTAATTAGTAGCTTATTTAGTGCTTACAAGTTCTGAACAAGTGCTGAGCATGAATAAGCAAATTTAAGTGCTAAAACTAAGAATCTGTATCTGCACTAGATGAGTTACAGGACAGAAACAAGTGCAAATGCAGGCTTTCAAATCAGAAAGTTGAGAGAGATGGAAGAGATTGCCCAAATGGCCAATAACTATAATAACTATAATTTCTGGGCCAGAAGCACTCCTTATGTGGCAGACCGGTTACCTAGTGCTTACCACTCCCACTGATAAGCTAGAAGGCTTCCCTCCAACACAGAAAGGCTTGGGGGGCTCAGAAGCTTACATACAGTCCTGGATACAGCAAATCTGTATCTGGAACACTAGTTACTGGAAAGGTAGGAAACAGGCTTACAGTTTTTTTTTATTTTTTATTATTTTTTTTTACAGAAAATTAGTAAAAACAATTCACATGCAGTGCAAGCTAGCACACTTGAGTATGTAGCAATATTAGAGCAAACATAGTTTAAAAAATGCAATTAAATTAAAAAGGACTAAAAGCAAGTGCAGAAAGAGTTTATTAGATAGAATGTGGTAAAGAGATGGGACTGGGGGTGTGTCCCAGATCAAATCTACAGTGGGGCGGGCAAAGTACAATTGTGTACACTTACCATAAATGTAGATGTTCGAGTGTATTCACTGTTGCAGTCATTACATTTGGGTAATCTGCTGGCAGGTTGCCCTCAATCGGCCTGAATAACAAAGTCTTGGGTCCTGCGTCGGTTGCTGTCTCTTCTTCCATGACGTCAGGTCGTCAGGGGTATAAAACATGCAGCCGACACCATTTTCATCAGTTTTTCTATCCCCAGATGTCAGGTGCCCCCCAAATGGAGAGAATACACACACACACACATATATATATATATATATATATATATATATATATATATATATATATATATATATATGCATGTAATTTATAACACAAAACATATACCTCCAAATAAAAGCAAATAAACCAAAAAGGCTTTTGAGCATAGTAAGAGAAAGGAGAGGTATAATAAGAGAGAAAAAGGGGGCTGGCGGGTGGGTAACCAGGACCGCAACAGTGAATACACTCTAACATCTACATTTATGGTAAGTGTACACAACTGTACTGTATTCTTAGTGTTTCACTGTTGCAGTATTACATTTGGGTAGAATCCAAAAACTATGGTTGGGAGGATGGAATTATACAGCATTAGGAGCAGCTATAAGGCCCTGCAGGACAGCAGTGGCAAAGCCTGCTCTGGATTTAGAGAAGAGAGGTAAAATGGTAATGTTTGGTGAACATATGAACTGAGCTCCAAGTAGCAGCTTCTAGAATGTCTCTGGTAGGAACCCCTCTGAGAAAGATTGCAGAAGTAGATGCAGCCCTGGTGGAATGGGATCTGATCCCCTTGTGGACAGGTTTACCATGGTGCATGTAGCAGAAATGAATACAATGGCTTATCCATTTTGAAATAGTCTGCTTTGAAATAGCCTTTCCCTCTGCCCCTGCAGCAAATGCCGCCAGTAATTGCTCAGATTTTCTTAAAGATTTTGTCCTGTTTAAGTAAAATCTTAGTTGTCTGTGTACATCCAATGAACACAGAATCTGCTCACCCTTGTTCTGTGGATTTGGGAAAAAAAATTGGCAGATGAATGGTCTGATTAAGAGCCACACTGGATACCACCTTAGGCATAAAGGATGGATTGGTCCTGAGGGCCACCCTGTCCGGATAAAAGATAATGAAAGGCTCCATTGCCATGAGAGGCTGTAGTTCTGAAATCCTTCTAGCTGAAGTGACTGCTAAAAGAAAAGCTGTCTTCCAAGAGAGAAATTTTATGTCTGCAGTAGCAGCTGGTTCAAAAGGAAGTAGGGTGAGTTTTTCCAGCACAAAATTGAGGTCCCATGCAGGAGATGGTGCTCTCCTGGGAGGTCTCAATTTTTTGGCCCCTCTGTAGTACTGCTTTAGCAGGGGATGAGGAAAGAGAGGAGGTTCTGTGTTGTAATGAGCCAAAATGGCAGAGGCATGGATTTTTATAGAAGAGAAAGATAGGCCCTTATGAAGCATCTCCGTTAAATATTGCAGAATCTGAGGAATATTGGACATTGCTGTTTATTCCTTGAGCTTGGTTCCAGGCACAGAATATTTTCCATTTATCAGCATAAGATGTTCTAGTACTAAGCCTTCTAGCCTCCAAAATTACATCCATCACAGGTTTACTGAGAGGTGTAACTGGTGAAATTAGTTGATTAGCCATGCTGCAAGATTTAGCTTGGAGCGGAGTGTGCAAAATTTGATAGTTCTGCTGAGACAGTAGATAAGGGTGTCTGAGGCAGGTGAGGAGGAAGGTGTGACATATTGCGTAGGAGTGGGTACCAGTGTTGGCAAGGCCAGTCTGGAACAATCAGAATCATTTTTGTTTTTTCCAGTCTGACTTTTAGTAAAACCTTGGAGAGCAGAGGCAGAGGGGGAAAGGCATAGACTGATTGTTTTTTCCAGATGAAGGATAGAGCATCCACTTTCCAAGCTTCTTTGTGATGAATTCTTGTGCAGAATTTGTCCTAATGATAGTTTTGGGGAGAGGCAAAAAGATCTATGTCTGGGCTCCCCCATTATCGTGTCAACATGCTGAAGATTTCTGTATCCAGTTTCCATTTGTGTGGGTCCATCAGATTTCTGCCTAGTTCGTCTGCCAGAGTATTTTGTTTTCCTGGCAGGAATTGAGCTTGTAGATGTATTTGGAATGTCAAGGCTGTGCTCCACAAAGCCATGGCTAGTCTGCAGAGGGTGTAGGAATGGGTACCCCCCTGCTTGTTTATATACCACATAACTGTGGTGTTTTCCATCTATCAGTAGTTGTCCTGGATGAAGAAAGTCCTTGAAGGCTGTCAGAGCATTCTATACAGCTAGCATTTCTTTCTGGTTGATAAGTAGGTGCATTTGATTTGGGCTCCATTCACCCTGAATGCATCTCCCTGCCAGATGTGCTCCCCAAGCATAATCTGATGCATCTGTAGTCAGGGTTTGGGTGGCAGGGGGTGGAATGAATAACAGTCCCTTGTTTTGGTGACAGGCCTCTGCCCACCATAGGAATTCCTGTTGCAGGCAAGGAATGATAGGAATCATTGTTTCCAGGCTGTGACAATGTTGACTCCATAAGTTCTTTAGGTACCATTGAAGTTCCCTCATATGCAGTCTTGCATATGGAATTAGAAGAATGCAGGAAGCCATGAACCCCAAGGCCTGCAGAATTTGTCTTGCAGATAGCTGGGTTTTTGTGGCCACTTGTTTGAAGTATATCATCAATTGAATTTGTTTTTCTGGCATGAGGGAAGTCATCTGGGCAGTTGTATTCAAGCTTGCACCTAGGAATGCAATTATTTCAGAGGGTACCGATTGTGATTTCTTTTCGTTTATGGTGTACCCTAGACAAGGGTAGAAGAATGTCCTTGTTTTCTGCATGAATTAGACAATCGTCCAGATAAGGATAAATTTGAATGTTTCTTTGTCTGCAAAATGCAATTACTGGTGCCAGGCACTTTGTGAAGACCCTGGGCGTAGTAGATAAGCCAAAGGGCAGTGCAGAGAACTGGTAATGCAAATAGCCTGCTTTGAAGCGGAGGTATCTTCTGCAAGATTCCCTGATTGGGATATGCAGGTAAGCCTCTTTTAAGTCTAGAGTTACTAACTAGGCATCCTTGCCTAGCATAGGCAGTAAACGCTGTAGAGTCAGCATCTTGAATTTTGGATTGTCCAGGAATGTATTTAGAATGGATAAGTCCAGAATTGGACGCCATGATTTGTCTTTTCTGGGTACCAGGAAAAGTCTTGAATAAAAACCTTGTCCCTTTTCTGGTACTGGTTGAATAGCCCCCATGTTCATGAGGGACATAACTTGTTTCTGTGCCTCTGCCCACTGATTTGGAGGCAGATCTGGCCATCCATTTGGGATTGGCAACGTGTGGAAATGAAATCTGTATCCCTGGGATACTATAGTTAAAACCCACTTGTCCTGGGTAATTAGATGGCAATTTCGTGCATGAAGTGCCAGTTTTCCCCCCAAAGGGGCTGCCAAAAGATAAATGCTTGGTGATGGCAGAGGAAAGTCATTGAGGCTGTTTACCATAGGGATGTGCCTTGTTACTTCCAGATTTGGAGGTGGAGGCACCCCATTGTTTTGTTCTGTAAGTTCCTTGTGACTGAAACCTGGAGCCTTTGGAATGTCTTGGTTTGACCTGAGCAGCTCTGGTGGATACTGGAAAGGACCAATTCTTAGTAGGCCAGTGCCTACTGAACCTGGGCGGCTGCACTTGTAGGAAATCTTTTACAGTTTCCGTAGATTTAGCTTTATCTTCCATCTTTTTCAAAACTTCTTCTGCCTTATTACCAAATAGACTGTCTCGTTGTAAAAGAGCATCCAACAATTTTGCTTTAACATGATCAGGCAGATTTTGCTCCTTGAGCCAAGTATGCCTTCTTATCACAGATCCTGTTACAGCAGCCCTGCAAGAGGCCTGCAAGGAATCAAAACCACATTGCAAAGTATGCTTTCCAACATGTTCAGCTGAATGCAATAAATCCTGTAACTCTATTTTCCACACAGTCAGAAATCAGCATCATTTTCTGTTTAAGTAAGCCCATGACATGCTGCTGATATTTAAGCATATTTTTTTTATTTATTTATTTTACATTTGTTGACCGGGCTAGTCTAACTGGATATATGTCCATTTTCAGTAGAGGCCCGGGGAGAAAAGCTCCAGGACAAAACAGATGAAAAAGTAAAAAAAAAAAAAAATTGTGTAGAATAAAAATAGAGTTTACATAGAAAAAACATATAGAATACTGGGATACATTTTACAACACGCTGGTTAGTAATCATCTACAAGATATAAACACCCTGGTTAATAATAAATACAAAAATAGAGAAGACAATAAATACTATTTACAAATATATAGAAGATGACATTTATAATGAGTCAAATCATAGAAGTTACAGATACTGTTCTGATTACATATACAATAAGTACAAAACTGACAAAAGAGGGAAAGTAAAAAAGTAATCTTAATCAGTTAGTCAGGGTTATTACAAGGGCATAGCCATGTTGTTCTAAGGAGTATTTTCAGTTGTTGTTTGAAGAGGGGTAGAGAAGGAAGAGAAGTTAATTCAGTAGGTAGAAGGTTCCAGTTTCTCCCAGTAGAGTTTGAGAACAGAGAATCACCTGCCAAATTGTTTGACTTACTAATGTTAATTAACAATTTATTTGCTGATCGTAAGTTAGTGAGATTTTTATAGGGGGTGATGATATTTGAGAGTATTGGGGTATTATTTGGGTGGTAGAGGATCTTTTGAGCAATGATAAGTTGACTATATTGAAGCTGATGAGGTAGTTCACGCCATCCTAGTTGTTTCAGATTCTTACAGTGATGGGTTCTATAGGGATTACCAGTGGCAAATCTTGCAATGTTATTATAGGAGGTAGCTAGTTTGAGACAATTATGTTTTGACAGATTGGTATAGATTAGTGAGGCATAAAGGAGTGTTGAGATTAGATGAGAATGGGCAATAGCAGATCTAGCTATTGGAGTGAGGAAGGATTTGACTCTATATAGAGAACCCATTTTTCTGTTAACTGTTTTTATTGTGTTATTAATATGGGAGTCAAAGTTAAGGTTGTTGTCTATAGTAACTCCTAGAAGCTTAGTGGTAGTGTCAGGGGATATGAGGGTACCATTGTTAGAAGTAACAGAGAAATCAATAGGTATGTGCTTCCGGGTAGGGGTAAACAGCAGGAGCTTAATTTTTTTAGGATTAAGGAGGAGGCAGCGTTTTAAGAACCATGACTCTATTGTGTGAAACATTTCCTGAGTTAAGGACTGTAGTTCTGATGAAGATTTGGCTGTGCAGATTATTGTTGAATCATCTGCATATTGTATACAGGTTGCATGAGGAGTAGCTTTGCAGAGATCATTAATAAAAATAGAGAATAATAAAGGACCTAGAATAGAGCCCTGGGGAACACCTAGTGTAACTGGTAGGTGGGATGATAGATTATTTTCCCACATAACAGCTTGCTGTCTGTCACTTAGGTAGGAGCTAAACCATTGTACAGCTAAAGTATCGAGAGAAAGTGATTTAAGAATGTTAATAAGCAATGTGTGGTTAACCATATCAAAAGCTTTTGATAGATCAATAAATAGGGCTGAAGAGAGAGTATTATTATTGCGATTTCTGTTAATAGTGTCAGTGAAAGATAAGAGGGCTGTAGTGGTACTATAGTATGGTCTAAAGCCATGTTGGCTTTGTGCAAGTAGGTTATGTTTTAGTAAGTGGTCTAGAAGTTGATGAAGAATACATTTTTCCATTATTTTTGCTAAGGGGGATAGTAGGGCTAGAGGTCGGTAGTTAGAGTATTCATTTGAGTTGCCTCCTTTATGTAGGGGGATAATGTGAGAGATTTTCCAGATGACTGGGATGGTTCCCTCGTTAATGGTTCTGTTTATTAGGATTGATATTGGATAAGCTACTGCTTTGGCAGCTTTTTGCAGATATTGTGCTGGAATCTGGTCAGCAGAAGGAGTACAAGGCTTAAGTTTTAAAATGAGTTTGTGGATGAAATTAGTGGAGATGGGTTGGAATAGGAAAGTAGGAGGAGAGCTGGAGATGAGGTTAGGAAGGCTGGAGCTGCTATGAAATTGACAGTTTAAAGCCCTGATTGCCAAGGTTGCATATGTGTAAACCTTCTTACCCAATCTATCCAGCGCCCTGGAGACTTTATCAGAAGGGGTAGGATTTTCAGCAGTAGAAGCCTTAATACCCTTGGGACCCTGAGAAATGGTTTCAGGGTCAACAGTAGGGTTTTTAAAAAGGAATTTGTGGGAGTCAGGAACCCTGTAATATCTGTCTGGCTTAATAGGAGCCGGAGGCAGGGAATCAGAAGCCATGCTGGATTCTGAGAAAACATCAACAATGTCTAGAACAGGAGGTATAGCCAAAGGCCTATGCTGAGGAAGGAGGAAATCCCCAAGCCTCTTTTTAGATTCTGAGAAATCCTGACTCTTAGTCAAAATGTTCCCTTAAGGTATGCAAAGTTTCTCCAAAAGAAAAATCCTCCGGAGGAGAAGCAGAAGGGATGGATTCTTCTGAATCAGAGTCCTCATAAGGTGGAACAGATAATTCCTGATCAGAAGAAATAGAAACCTGATCTGAAGATTCATAGTCAGTGCCTTGGCTAGGCCTCTTAGCAGGAAGGGGATGGGAACCCCTGATCAAGGTAATTAAATCCGCAGCCATTTTGAACATTTGTTTTTTAGGAATAGGGGCCTGTGCATGTGGCCCAAGCGTCGGTTTTTTAGACATAGAAGTTGATTTTGGCCTAGGTTTTGAAGATGGCTTCAGTTTAATATACAAATCTGTAGGCCTGAAAACACCCTCAGAAGCCGGTGCCTGCTCAGCAGATCCGGACGCATCTAAGGTAGAGACATCCGCGGGTTCAATACTTAAAGTGTCTTGTGGCATACCGGACTCCGAATGGGTCTCGGTAGAGGCCTGCGAATCAAAAGTAGTGGGCATCAGGGGCTGTGAAAGCGCCTCACTGAGTACCGGCGAACTGGTAAGTGGCTTAGGAGAAGCTTTGTCAGTTTTGGGCCTCGATGGTCTGTCTTTTTCTTTGCATTTTTTGTGTATTCCAGTAGACGGATTGCTAACCAATGACATTTCTGGATAGTTATATCTTGATTCAAAATATTTAGATGCAGAAATATTCCGACACTCAATAGTGCGTTGATTAAATTTAGCACAAAACCGATGACAAGGCACGTTGTGATCAGGGCCTAGGCAAGGAATGCAGTACAAATGAAAATCCTTATGAGGTATTTGCTTCCCACAAGTAATACAATTATTAACTTTTACTGACATCGGCAAGGAGCAAGAAAAAGTTTCCCCAATGGGATACTTAGCTTTAGGTTGAAGACTTAGGTTCTGAAACTCGAAAATGAAAATTTCAGGAGTCGGCTGACCGGCCATTTGCGAACTGCTTCTGCTTCGGTCACTGCGTGGCAAGAAAGACTGATGAAAATGGCGTCGGCTGCATGTTGATACCAACATATTTGTTCAATGTTGGCAATGAACTTTTATTACTTTTATTAATTACATTAATTATGCGCATTCTGACCCTCTAAAATGAATTTTGTGTATACAAGTTATATATATGCACACATATTTTAGCTTTTACTCATACAGACATTCATTTATATATTTATAAATGTTCGTGAATAGGTTGCACAAGCATGTGCGTATGTATATGCACTTGTAAAACCTAACACTAGTATATTATATACTTTTTAATATATATTTTTACTTTCTAATTTTATGACAACTGATTGTAATGCACAAATGGTATACACACACACTTTTTTTACTATTTGTGTTGGTTTGATTCATGGTAAAACTGCATATTTTATTGCACATTTCATTGTGTTATACCTTTAACTATCACACCCTACATCAAAGGATTCAATTAGTGAAAACAGAAAATGATTGGTGCTTTTGATTTGAAACTTAATTATTGATGTTAAAAAAGTTTTTCAGTTGTTGGGCATGCTCTGTTCTTGAAAAAGTCTCCGACACAGGAGACGAAAGTGCTTGGATTTGACTCAGTTGGTTTAATATTATTCATTTATTTCATTTTTATTCCTCTGTGTGTTGCTAATAAATTGCTTTGTTACATATTATACATCTAGTGGATAGATTTTTCACCACTGAAGCCATTCTTGTTCATCTGTTTGCGGCTTTTTGTTTGTATTGTTTTATACCCCTGACGACCTGACGTCATGAAAGAGGAGACAGCAACCAACGCAGGACCCAAGATTTTGTTATTCAGGCCGACTGAGGGCAACCTGCCAGCAGATTACCCAAATGTAATGACTGCAACAGTGAAACACGAAGAACATCTGTAAAAGCCACCAAATTTAAACTACAAACCAAAAATAGGGGGGGTGGGTGGAACAAAACAGTTTCAACAGAGATCTAAGCAACAACTAACAGCACAAACTCTAAAACCAAAAAAAATATACTAATTTCTGCATATTTGCAGATCAGTCTCAGAAAGTACAGTTTTGTACCTACCATAAATGTAGATGTTCGAGGATCCACATTGCTGCAGTCCTAACTATTGGGTAGTCCGCTGTCCAGTCGGCCCGAATACCAAAGTATATGGCTGACGTTGGTCAGGGCGCATTAGACTGACGTCAGTACGTCAGGGTACTAATGCGCATGACCGACGTCATATCCTCAGTCTTTTCTTGCCCCAGATGTCAGAAGACCCTGAAAAGATAAGGCCAAAAACCAAAAACTCCCAAAATACCTGCACCAAAAAATATATGTACAATATATACAAAATTAGCAGAATATAACCTCACCTACACAACCACCCCTAAACACAGAGGGGAAGGAGGGAGGGTAAATTGGACTGCAGCAATGTGGATCCTCGAACATCTACATTTATGGTAGGTACAAAACTGTACTATGTTCTTCATTCCACATTGCTGCAGTCCTAACTATTGGGTAGAATCCCAAAGCAGAGGTAAGGGAGGCTGGCAAATCATAAGGAAGCAGGAACTGACAACATGCCTTGCAAAATAGCCGTGGCAAAACCAGCCCTAGACTTAGAGTAGAGAGGAAGGTGATAATGCTTAGAGAAAGTATGCACTGAACTCCAAGTAGCTGCCTCCAAAATATCCTTAGTTGCCACCCCTTAGAAATGCTGTGGAAGTGGCAGTAGCCCTAGTGGAATGAGGCCTAATCCCAGCTGGAATCTCCTTGCCATGATGGGAATAACAAAATGTAATGCAACACCCAATCCACCTAGAAATAGTTTGTTTTGACACAGGCTTGCCCTTTGAACTCAAAGCAAAAGAAACAAACAACTGCTGAGACTGCCTAAAATCCTTAGTCCTGCTCAAATAATAACGCAATAGCCTGTGTACATCTAAAGTGTGCAAAATCTTTTCCCCTTTATTTTGGGGATCTGCATAAAAGGTAGGCAAATGAATAGTTTGGTTTAAAGCCACACTAGAAACCACCTTAGGCATAAAGGAAGGATTAGTGCGTAAAGATACCCTATCCTTATGAAAAATCAAAAAGGCTCCACTGCCATAAGGGCCTGCAACTCAGAAACCCTTCTTGCAGAAGTAATGGCCAACAAAAAAGCAGTCTTCCATGACAAGTATTTCAATTCAGCAGTAGCCGCAGGCTCAAAAGGTTGTAGAGTAAGTTTCTCCAACACAAAATTGAGATCCCAAGCAGGAGTAGGAGCTCTACGTGGGGTCTTATATTCTTTGCCCCTCTAAGAAATTGTTTGAACAAAGGATGCGAAAACAATGGTGGGTCACAATCATAGTGAGCTGAAATTGCTGCAGCATGAATCTTAATGGAAGAGAAAGACAAACCTTTGTCCAGTAACTCAGTAAGATATTGAAGAGCCACACTCAAATTTGGCTCAGAAATCTCCAAATTGTTTGCTGCACTCCAAATTAAAAACTCTTCCATTTTTCTGCGTACACTTTCCTTGTACTAGGTCTTCTGGCTTCCATAATCACATTTAAAACTTGTTGAGGAAGCTGAGACCTGCTGTCTTTCAAAACAGAATATGCCAGGCTGTTAGATGTAGAGAGTGAAGCTTGACATTGAGCAGATGACCGTCCCTCTGAGACAACAGGTGTGGAATCAAGGGTAAAGGCCATGGAGGCTTCCTTACCAGACTCCTCAGTAATGGGTACCAGTGCTGCCGAGGCCAATCTGGAGCTATTAAAATCATCCTTGGCTTGTCTTGTCTGACCTTTAGAAGCACCTTTGGAAGAAGAGGCAGAGGTGGAAAAGCATACACATGAAGATTTTTCCAACTGAAAGAAAGAGCATCCACTTTCCAAGCTGTGTGATGAAATCCCTTGTGCAAAACTTTGGCAGCTGGTGGTTTAGTGGAGAAGCGAACAGATCTATGTCTGGAGTTCCCCATGACACTGTCAATTTTTGAAATACATGAAGATCCAGTTTCCACTCGTGGGGATCCATGATTTGTCTGCTTAATACATCTGCTAAGGAGTTCTGTGCTCCCGGCAGAAACCTTGCCTGAAGAGTTAGTTGCAGACTGAGCGCAGTCTCCCATAAAATCATTACTTGTCTGCACAATGGGTAAGAATGTGTTCCCCCTTGTTTGTTGATGTACCACATGACAGTTGTGTTGTCTGTTAGAATCAACACCTGCCCTGGAAGAAGTAACTCCCTGAAAGCAATTAATGCAAACTGAACTGCTAACATCTCTTTCATGTTGATATGTAGATGCTGTAGTCTGGCAGGCCACTTGTCTTGTATCCACTTTCCATTTAGATGAGCTCCCCAAGCAATATCTGAGGCATCTGTCGTTAGAATCTGACTTGCCTCTGGCCGGGTCACAGAGAGTCCCTTGTTTAGGTGACATTCCTGAGCCCACCACAAAAATTCCTTTTGAATGCAAGGTATTATTTGAATGACAGTGTCCAAATCCTGGCAGTGCTGTGTCCACAGATTTTTGAGATACCATTGTAGCTTCCTCATATGCAGTTTGGCATTGGGAAGCACCAGAATACAAGATGCCATGAACCCTAAGGCTTGAAGGACTGTCCTTGCAGTCAGCCCGGACTGAAGAGATAGATGATGGAAGTAACTGGAAAGATTCTTTTGTTTGTCCGGGGTTAAAAGGCCATCTGGGCTGCTGTATTCAGTCTCACACCCAGAAAGCACATGTCTTGAGAGGGTACTAGACTGGACTTTATTTCGTTCACAGAATACCCTAGGCATCTTAGCACTGCTATGACATATTCCAGATGCTGTAGAAGATCTTCCTTTTCTTGAGCCAGAATCAGGCAGTCGTCCAAGTAAGGATAGATTTGGATTCCTTTTAGCCTGAAGTAAGCTATCACTGGAGCCAGAACCTTTGTGAATACTCTGGGCGCAGTAGATAAGCCAAAGGGCAATGCAGAGAACTGATAATGAGAATTTCCAGCTCGAAAACGCAGATACTTCCTGCAACTTAGTCTTATTGGCACATGAAGGTAAGCTTCCTTGAGATCTAAAGTTACCATCCAGTGATCTTTGCCCAGCAGAGGTAAAAGCTGTTGTAACATCAACATTTTGAACTTGGGAATGTCCAGATAAGTGTTGAGGATAGATAAATCCAGAATTGGTCTCCACGTGTTCCCCTTCTTCGGTACTAGGAACAGGCGAGAATAAAATCCTAGGCCCCTTTCCGGCACAGGAACTGACTGAATGGCCCCTATTTGGAGCAACAGAGAAATTTGCTTGTGAGCCTCTGTTCTTTGAAGAGGAGGAATGTCTGGCATGCCTTTGAAAGGAGGCAAGGTATGGAAATAAAACCTGTAACCGTGGTGAATAATATCCAGAACCCATCTGTCTTGGGTAATTAAATCCCAATTTTCTTTGAAAAGAGACAGCCTTCCTCCCAAAGGTGCTGCCAGGCGAGAACGTACTGGCAGCTGAAAAGGCAGGTCATTGGGTCTGCTTACGAAAGGACTGACCCCTGCCCTCACCAGAAGTCTGAGCAGGGGAACCCCCTGTCCTAGGCCTAAAAGAACCCTGAGCTCTGCCCCTACCACGTCTAGATCTACCCCTAGACTGGGAATCATAAGCAGGATAAGTCCATCCCTTAGTAGGCCAATTTCTACTAAACTTCGGAGGCTGCACCTGCAAAAAATCTTTAACAGTTTGCATAGACTTAGCCTTGTCCTCCATTTACTCCAAAACTGCTTCCACAGGCGAACCAAACAACACATCAGACTGTAAAGGAGCATCCAAAATCCTTGTCTTAACATGCTCAGCTAAATTCTGATCTCTCAACCAGGCGTGCCTACGAAGAACAGAACCAGTGGCAGCCACCCTGGAGGAGGCCTGCACAGCATCAAAACCACACTGCAAGGAATGTTTACCCACCTGTTCAGACACATGAACTAAATCCTGCAACTCTTTACACTCAATACCTTCAGCCAGAGCATCCACCTTAGATTTCAACTGTGAAAGAAGATAATTCTGATATTTTAACATGTGAAACTGACAATTCAACGCCCTCATGGCTAAAGTGGAAGAAGTATACACTTTCTTTCCCCATCTATCCAAAGCCCTAGCCTCTTTATCAGGAGGGACAGGATTTTTAACAACTGAGGCCTTCACACCTTTAGGCCCCTGAGAGACAGTTTCCGGGTCCGCCCTAGGACTCTTAAAAAGATACTTATGAGCTTCAGGCACCCTATAATACCTATCCAGTTTAACTGGGGCAGGAGGCAAAGAATCAGGATTCAGGGAAGCCTCTGCAAAAACATCTCCCACAACATTCAAAACGGGAGGTATAGCTAAAGGCCTATGCTGGGGTAAAACAAGAATTCCCTAAGCCTTTTCCTGGAATCAGAGAAATCTTGACCTTCCCATTTAAAATGCTCCCTCATGGAATGCAGAGTCTCTGAAAATGAAAAATCCTCAGGAGGAGAAGCAGAAGGAGTAGAATCATCCACATCAGAATCAGAATAAGGAGGGTACTCCTGCAAGTCTTCAGTCAAGACTCAAGCCTCCGAGCATTGCTCAAAACTCTCAAACTCAGGTTCCACCCTAGGCCTCTTATCAGGAGGGGCATAGAACCACTAATCATAGTAATCAAATCCTCTGCCATTTTAAGCATATGTTTCTTAGGCAAAGACCCTGAAGCACTAGGAGAAACCCCCACTGAAGCTAAACTTGGCCTGCCCCCCAAAGAAGCCTTGGAAACTGAAGGGGAGGCTCTAACCACCTTAGGAAGAGAGGGAAGAACAGCCACCTGAGAAGCCCCCTCAGCCTGGCCTACTTCCTGAGAGGATACATCCTGCAACAGTAAAGTCTCTTCCTGAGACTCCAAAGAAACACCTGGCAAAACCTCCGGTTCCACTGAGCCATCCAAAGAACCGAGGACTGGGACTGTCGGTTCCTCCACCCTAGGCTTTGCTGCTTTATCTCTGCGCTTTTTAGCGAAGCCGCCGGAGCATCCGACGGCATTTTATAATTACAACGCTTCCCAAACACTAACCTGGCACAGTCTAACCTTCTCTTAATAGTGCGTTTGTTAAATCTAGCACAAGAGCGGCATCCAACAACGTCGTGCTCAGGCCCTAAACAAGGTATACACAAAGTATGGTAATCCCTATGAGGTATCTGTTTCCCACAAGAAATACAGTTATTCACTTTTTCTGACATCCGGTTAAATACTGAGGCAAGAAAAAACCAAAATATTCCCCAACGGGGTACTTAGCCAACTTTGATTCGGTCTGAAACTCTGACTTCAGAAACTTTCAGAACGCCAACCTGCACTCGCAAAATTGCTTCTGCATCGGACCATGCGGCAAAAAAGACTGAGGTCATGCGCATTAGTACCCTGACGTACTGACGTCAGTCTAATGCGCCCTGACCGACGTCAGCCATATACTTTGGTATTCGGGCCGACTGGACAGCGGACTACCCAATAGTTAGGACTGCAGCAATGTGGAATGAAGAACATCAGGGAGACAACAGTTTCAACAGAGATCTAAGCAACAATTAAACTCTATAACCAAAAAAATATACTCAGCTCTGTATATTTGTAGATAGTCTGGAAGGCAGTCTCTCAGAACATAAGTTCCATCAATTAAATGCAGGCTGTTACTAACAGGTCAAATTTTATGCAAGTGATCCTTGAGTTAAATAACACACAAGCTGTAAAAACCAGTTATACCAACTGAAGACATGGCAGAAAATAGGGGTGGGGGTGGGGAAAAATCTAAGAAACAACAGTGCAAACTCTAAAACCAAAAAAATATACTAATTTCTGTATATTTGCAGATCAGTCTCTCAGAACAGGGAGACAACAGTTTCAACAGAGATCTAAGCAACTATTAAATTTTATAACCAAAAAAATATATTCGGCTCTGTATATTTGCAGATAGTCTGTAAGGCAGTCTCTCAGAACACAGGCTCCAGCAATTAAATGCAGGCTGTTATGTCATCTGTTACTCTGTCATATGGGAACTCACTGGCCTCTCTCTCCTCAACACTGACTGTGTCAGAGTTGCCAAAGGTTCCTGTTACTTCCCTTGCTGTCCATCTCCAACTGAAAGTGTATACTGGTTTGCTGTGGAAGTCTCCAAAAATATCTTCATATGGTAACTAATCAGTTGCTTCCCCTTCCACTGGTTTCTCCTTAATTTGGATGTCCATTATTCTATCCTGCTGTGGTGTTTCCCGAGTTAGTTTTTCTACACTAAGTCCTTCACTTTGCAGGTACTCCATAACCTCAGTTTCTATTTCTTTAACTTCTCCATTACTAATCTTCTGTTCTACTTTTCCTCCATCTTATTTTGTATTGTAAAGTTTCCCATGTCCATATTTCTTCAGATGTCTCCTGATCTTCCTGTTTCTCCTTAATTTGGAGACTCGTTCCATCATGTTGTGATGTTACCTGTGTTAGACCATCTACACCAAAGCCTTCACTTCGCAGGCATTCCATAACTTCAACTTTTATTTTTTTAACTTCTACTTTATTAATATTCTTATCTACGTTCCCTGTTTGTGATATTTATTTTTATTGTGAAATTTTCCATATCTGGATGCCTTTGCCTGCATTTTTCTTCGAATTCCTTTAGGGCTGCCTTTTTTGTATTGATTAATATGGTTTCGACTTTGCATAAATATTGCATCATATGAAATCTCTCTCTCATGTCTATATTTATTTTTATAGCTTTCAAAAATCTCTAGATTTTGTTTATATTTTTTCATTTCCTTTAATAAAAGTCACTTGTTTAAGGTTGCTCTGAGTGGGAGGTACGTATTTAGTGGCCTATTTTTTGCTGTGACTTTCACAGACGCTTTAGAAGGGATTCTTTTACAGCTTCAGCTTAAGACATTTTTTGTGATTGAGGATTATGGTGGAGGTGTATGAAGCTCATAAGACAAGTGTTTTTAAGTGAGAGGGAAGCCTCCCGATTAATTAGATATTTACAGCTCTCACGGATGGAATCTTATTTTACCCATGGACCTACCAAAGGTTCTGCAGACTGTGTTTGTTTCTTGGCCAGATATTCATGATCCTTTTTGTCATGGGGCTTTCTAACACTGAACTTTATGGGTTGTGATGGGTACAGAACTGAGCAAAGGGGCTCATTACTTGAACATCCAGGTGTTGTAATATTACTCAGTTCTTCATTCTCTAGAAAGGATCTCTGTAAAGTAGAATATAAAAGCTTTAAAGTCCTAATGATGATGTCTAAAGCTCCCATGACTACAGTCCTACCTATATAAAAGAGATGGTGGTGTCATGCCAGAGACTGCATCATCAGATGCCATAGTGCTGCAGACAGTTTATATTTGGTTTTATCTAGAATTATATCTTTATGTGCCACCAACTTATGGAATTCTCTGCTAAGACAGCTTTGTCAGAATTATCCTTTGTATTCATTTAAGGGGTGCCTTAAAAATCACTTATTTCATAAGGCATTTCTGAAGCTCATTTAAGCTTAATTTTTACTTCAGTCCTAGTTTTAATGTAGAGCTCAGTTTTGGTTGCTGAACCCTTAGATTTTAATTTTGTGTTTTGTGTTATGTTATTGTAATACGTCTACTCCCATTTTCTTTAAACTGCTTGCATGCTTCCAAAAATATTTATCGGCAAAGAGAAAATCATTTTTAAAATGTACTGTACTTTGTTTAAATTCATTCCCTTTCAATCTGCTTCCAGAAATATAAATGTTTTGCTAGCATAAGTCAGAAGAAAGCTAAAAGGATTTTTTTGCAAACCACTGGAATTTGTTCCATAATATCTGCTTGGATATTCTCAAAACTGAAGTTGGTTATTCTCCCCTAATATCTACCATTTTCCCTAGGATGGGCTGTTTTTGAAAGGCAGTGTATCAACGTTTTGCTATAGTATAAGTGTATAAAATGTAAAAGAAGCAGTTGTAAAAACATCACATACCAAGTAATATCATGCATTCTTGGTCGAACAGTACATTTAAAATCTAAAACTCTAAGCAAAACTAGTAATAAATTGCTGCAGGTAAGTACAGATATTTTCTTTATTCTCTTTTCTGGCAAAGCCATATTTCAAATAAACAACCTAAAAGATTTTCATTCTACAAGTATAACACAACATGTGGTATGCTCTTAGCCAGCAGGGCCAGAAGCAGTGACTTTGTAGACCATCTGTTACAATATCACTTACTGACAAGCCCTGTAAATATCTAAACACATCATAGGATTTCACTATTGATCTCTGTGAAAATTATTCAAGCAATGAAATGTTTCAACTACTAAGAACTGAAAGTTATTTGCATAAAAGAAAGAACTGAAGAAGAAATCCTTTAATAAAGGTCACTTGTTGGCTACTGCTTAGAAACAACTGTATTTTCCTGCAAAATTATTTCATGTCAGCAATTTTTTTGCCCCAAGGACATCATGGATCTGTATTTAAACCTTGATGAGCATATTAATGAGATTTATTGGAAGGATAAAAAGAGAATGGCCAATATATTAATGAAAATGCCTCATTCCTGTAACACCTGCTTAGTAATACAACGTTTCCTGCCAGGAATGAATGTGAGGGCAATGCAGCCTAAAGAGCTACACATACTGGGAATCCATTATCATTTTTCAAGGCCAAAGTATCTTGGACCAGCACAATTACATAGAAGAATAAAACCCTAACTACAGTCCAGGTGACCTGAGTTCATCATTTTAGAGTCTGAGGCACTGGCACTTTCAAGGAAAGATAGGCAACCCCATCCAGGGGGAAGAGTGTTCATCTAGGGGCTTTCTGAAGGGAGGTGTGGCCCACAGAGGGGAGTGCTCCCCCCCGACAGACTGGATGAACACAGGGAAGTGGGGTCGGGGGAAAGTGAGGGTAAGCCATTAAATAAAAAAAAAATGTCAGAAGCAGTCACCAACATGACTCTTCCCCAGGATGCCCTTAAAACCCATGCTAGCTCCAGTCCTGAGTCAGAAGTAGTCCAGAGCTGAGGAGATGCTAGAACCAGTGATTGACAGCAGCAATGGAACAGGCAGAAGGAATGATGCAAAAAGGGTGGAGAGGAACTGACAGCACCTTAAACAACATATCTAGTCACCACTCTGGATTATGATATATATATATATATATATATATATATATATATATATATATATATATATATCTAAAGCCTATTTGGCATGTTTCACAATCTGTCCCTTTTAAGAACCATATCCTTATTCATCACTACCTACAAACTCATGAAAATGTTATTGAGGGAATAGACATTACCAGGTCTCGTTCTTCAGTGTCTACCTGAATCCCTTAAACAATGTCCAATACCTAACAACAATTCTTCAAAGGAATAGTACTCTCATGACTCTGTGCACAATTCTAGTTGCAATGGAAATGGACACTGTGACGTTTTATTTTTTGCTCTGGTTTCTCATATAAAATGTAGAGAAAGTCTGGCATTCATTCCTTGTCAGAGGACTGCTGTCATAATTAGGGCTTTCAAAAAAATGACCCTGCTTTTCAGATAGTTCCCATCTTCAACTTCCCCAGAAGCTTTTCCAGAACCATCCTTCTCACAACAGGTTGTATTTGGTATGCGTGTTCAACACCAACAAGAGCAGGCAGACAGGATTATTTATGTTATTAACAGCTTGTAGTCCCCCTACTGCTTACTAATATCTGAGGAACAAGCCCCTTCCCCTTCTCAGGAGAGGATGATGACCAGGCAGTGTTACTAGTCATGTCATACTACTGATCTCTCTGACACCAAACCATTATGGAAAAATATTGTACACACCATGTATCCACTACAGTTTTAGCAGCTAATTTTTTACAGATCTCTACAAATTCAGAGAAGGCATTGCTATTAGGTAGCACAAAGATAAAAATGATCACCCTTCAGAGGGCTTTAACTCCAGTAAACAACAATGACCAGCTTATGTGTCTGACAAAACTTTATCAAATGGAGCTGCATTTCAACAACCTCCTACGTACCCACAAGTTGCTATGTTTTGGCAAAACTTCAAAAAAGAAACCACAATTCATCCCGATATGTTGCCCATCCTCTTAAGCTACATTATGCCTACCCATTTGACTACATATTCCTTGGGTGATTAGACAAGGAGAGTTCATTATGTGCTTCAGTATGCTTGATAACTCACATATTTGACTTGTATGTATGAGCATAAATGAATCCACACATTTAGTAATTGTATAAAATAATTTATAGAGAAAGTCAAGCTTAAATGACAGACTGACATGCAGCTATTAACAGTTAAATAATGTTTAATATCTGAACTTAACCACATATAATGATTAATGCAGACCCCCCCCCCCTCCCCCAGTTATCCTTGGTATTATTTTTTTTTTAGTTTTTATTTGTAAAATAACCACAACAATATTTTCAATCAGAAATTTGTGAACATAATAATGAAAAAATTAAACTAAACTCCATGAGCTAATTGAAGGAAGGACACTCAGCAAACTCGGAGCTATAATATATAACATTAAGTATCCTGTTTTTTGTTTATTTTGTTCTTTATTTCTTTATAGCACTTTTTGTACTGTGTATTTTTCTAGCTACTTTCACTGTGTGTGAGGTATTAACTGGAAATTGTCCACTTAATAAGCATCTGTTGGGTTGTTTGTTTCTGATAACTTGTTGCAGTTAAACTCTTTTTTCTAGAGGCTCCTTTAGCGGTTTAAAACTTTCATTTAATGGCTCACTGCTGCTTTTCAGCTGTGAGAAACATTTCTGCAGTTTGTTTCTAAGTAGTGGGGATATTTGTAGCATTCCCATATTCAGGCTTGTACTTGGGCCTAGTGTTTGTGGAGGCTGTGTGTCTGAGCACATATTCAGGGACATCTTGGTTTAGCCAAAGCCATCAGGCATTTCAGTGAGAGAGAATTGTTTGAGGTCATTGGCTGACTGAAGTCACCTGGACTACAGCTTAGACTAAGCACCTCATTGGTTCTTTTGAGATTTCTTTCTTAAAAGCTGTCTCAGGTTTCAACTTTCTGTTACCTAAGAAGCTCAGTTGTGAGTGTTCTGCCATTTTACACTGAGCTAATCGAAGGAAGGACACTCAGCAAACTCGGAGCTATAATATAAAACATTAAGTATCCTGTTTTTTGTTTATTTTGTTCTTTATTTCTTTATTTATAGCACTTTGTGTAATGTGTATTTTTCTAGCTAGTTTCACTGTGTGTGAGGTATTAACTGGAAATTGTCCACTTTTATTAAGCATCTGTTGGGTTGTTTGTTTCTGATAACTTGTTGCAGTTAAACTCTTTTCTCTAGAGGCTCCTTTAGCTGTTTAAAACTTTCATTTAAAGGCTCACTGCTGCTTTTCAGCTGTGAGAAACATTTCTGCAGTTTGTTTCTCATCCTCCCTCCCTGTTGGTATAGTGTTTTTATAGTTGGTGGATTTGCAGTTGCCCGCCCCTAGTGTAAATTTGATCTGGGACCCTCCTCCCAGTCTAGTGTCATTACCTCATTCTACCCAGTACAGGGAGAACATTTGAGAAGGCCAATCAGCTTAGCTTCTGCTACTCCTTTCTCTCTTTCCACTAAAAAAAACAAAAAAAAAACTTTTCTAAGCTTGTTTCCTGCCTTTCCTGTGGGTAGTCTAGCCTGGATATAGATTTGCTGCATCCAGGACTATTTGTAGGCTTCTAGGGTCCAAGCCTTTCTGTGTTGAAAGGAAGCCTTCTAGCTTAATTTTGTTTCTTAGAACTAGACTGTTTTTTGTTTCAGTACTTGTTCAGAACTTATTGTAAGCACTAAATAAGCTACACATTACTACAGCACTCAACTTTCCTCACTGCCTAGAGGAAAACAGTTTCTAGTACTTAACAAATAAGCACCTATCCAGGCATGTCTAAGGGTCAGCCCCCGGTGTTTTCTCCTGTCTACCTGATGAATCTGGGCATCTTGGGGCAATGCAGTAATTGCCTCATGTACACAGACAACCCTCTCCTCCTACCACCCAACACTACAAACTGTGAGAGATGCACTTATATAGACAAACTGGAAGCAAAGCTCTCTTCACCCAAGACTGAACTAGACAGTCAAGAGGAGAAGGTAAACACTTGCACCACACCACACTCAGCACATAGTCCCTCAAAACCTACACCAACAAAACACACACATAGAAACACAAAACACACACCTACATTCACGGAGGCTCTCAGTAAAAACCTGCCCAAGCAACAGGGACCTCCAAAGCAGAAACACAAGCAACCTCCACCCCCCAACACAACCCAAATGACACACAGCCCACAAACTCAGTGTGCCACTCAACCACAGCCCATAAGGCATAACAATGTACCCAACACTCTAGTCATAGGTGACTCTATAGTCAGGCACACTGATGTTCCACTCACCAGGCTAAACAAGGAGAAAGTTACTGTCAGCTGCCTGTCGGGTGCCATGATCCGCCACATAACACATGCACTCAGGTCACTCCACAACAAGTACAAATATGACTCTGTCATATTCTATGTTGGTGTGAATGACCTGAGATGTACCTCCTTGGACTACATGAAAAGGGAAATGGAGGAGCTGTCCGATCTTGTAGCCCAGGCAGGTATGACCCTAGACCTGAGTAGCATCCTGCCATCACCCAGAATGATACCACAGCACAAGGACAAAATGATTGACTTCAACAATTGGCTAAGCTTCTGGTGTCATTCTAAGGGGATCCAGTATCTGTCTGCCTGGGATGACATGATCGACAAGCCACGATGCTTTGCCAGAGATGGCCTGCACCTGTCGCCCCTGGGATTCTGGATACTGGCTAAGGCTCTAGCCACCCCTATAGTGCCTTTTTAGGCAAGGTTCAAATGACAAATTCACCACTCTAACAGGTACAGGCAAGAAGAATCTGAGGGTATTGCTACTCAATGCTAGAAGTCTAAACCTCAAAATGCACTCTCTCGAGGCACTTCTTAAAATGGAGAACATCGACATCTGTGCAGTGACAGAGACCTGGTTCAAGGCTCCAGAGATTACCCCTGCATTACCAGGCTATAATTCATACCACACCTTTCGGCCACCTAACCTGGACTGAAACACTAAAGGCGGAGGCGTGTCCATATTCATTAAGGATATCCACACCTCCAGGCTAGTTGCTCAGCATAATGCATCCGAGATTATCCAAGTGCAACTAACTCTGAGCAAGACCGCAATCGAAATTGTAGCTTGCCACAGATCCCCCACCATGCCCCAGGATTCCCACTCCTCATTTCATAATACACTGGAAAATATTATGGTACAACCTAATACCCTAATAATGGGCAATTTCAACTATCCTACCATTAACTGGGAAAATTACTTGTGTACCAACTCTTGTGCTCAACGTTTTCTGGAATTCATAAATTCCAATGCCATGGATCAACTTATCCACACCCCCACCAGGGGCAGCAATATCCTAGACCTGGTTATTACCAACATGGGCAACCGGTGCTCCACACCAGAGGTCAGTTCCTTGTTGGTCAGATCCGACCATAAGCTAATCACCCTAGACATCCACATCCCTCCCCCACCCCCCATTAGGGAAACCACAGTAAAAAATTTCTCCAAAGCCAACTTCACGCTTCTTAAGACAGAAGTGGCAAACTTCACGACACCCATGCTGATGGACAATAGAGGTATGACTGCTGAATCCTACACAAATGCACTTTATAAGCACTTACATGAGTGCATGGATCGTGCAATCCCTAACAGAACCAAGATGCTATCCTCCACAAAAAGGAAGCCAATCTGGTGGTCCCCTGCCATAAACAAACTCTACAACAGAAGAAAGAAACTGTTGCAAAAAAAGAGTAAAATCCCATGATTGGAGAAACTCCCTGGTCAGCTTCAGTAAGAAGCTGAGATCCCTCATAAAATCCTCCAAAGCTAGTTATGAAAAGAAGATAGTCACTGACTCTAAAGACAACCACAAAGCATTCTATAGCTATGTCAAGAATCTCAATGGCAACACTCAGATTTGCTCTGAATTACAGCACAATGGCGCTAAATATACAGAACCAATGGATATTGCCAACATCCTGGCAGATAGGTTCAGTGCTAACTTAACCCCTCTGTCATCTCCTAAAGGGCCCATCTCTATACCAGAAGAATGCAAAGTTCCTGTAATCACGGCTGCACAGGTAAAAAAAACACACTATCCAAAGCCAAGAACACAGCATCCATGGGACCTGACGACATCCCAGGCTGTGTTCTACATGAACTACAGAACAAACTGGCACCCCACCTAAGTACCATGTTCAATCATAGCCTCACCTCAGGCTATGTGCCCACTGAATGGCGCACAGTGACAGTTATCCCACTCCACAAAAGGGGAGCCACCACAGACCCCGGAAACTACCACCCAATTAGCCTAATGAGCCTGGTCTGCAAGGCTATGGAGCGTATCATCATGGAACTTATTAACAATGACATTGGTAATCTCCAAACTCAGGACCCCACCCAGTTTGGGTTTGTAAAAGGCAGATCATGTCTCCTAAACCTGATAGACTTCTTTGAAGCAGTCACCAAAGCCATAGATGAGGGTAACGTGGTTCACACAGCCTATCTAGATCTCGCCAAGGCTTTTGACACCATCCCCCACTCTGGAATTATAGATAAACTCACTAAACTAGGTATAAATCCCTATGTCACAAGATGGGTTTCCAACTGGCTCACTGACAGAACCCGCACTGTGAAAGTAGCAGACTCCAAATCCAGCTTCAGACCAGTGACAAGTGGAGTACCACAGGGTTCAGTCCTGGGTCCTCTCCTGTTTGGTATCTACTTCTCTGAAGTACAGGCCAACACAAAAGGTCTTTGGCTAATGAAGTTCGCAGATGACTGCAAACTAGGAGCCATAATCAAAACTCTAAAAGATGTGGACTTCCTACAAAAGGGCCTTGCTGAGACAGATGCCTGGTGTCAAAGCCATGGCCTCAAGCTCAATGCCAAAAAGTGCAGTCATTCCTTTTGGTAAAAACTCAGTACCCATGAACTACCACATAGGTGGTAGTCTACTTAACACCAAAAGTGTGATAAGAGACCTTGGGACACAGGTGGACAGTAGTCTCTCCTTTGATCATCACATCGCCACAGTAGTCAGGAAATCCTTCTATGTGGCACACCTCATCACAAAAGGTTTCTCATCCAGGAAAAAAGAGGTCATTGTTCCCCTCTACTCGTCACTCATTAGACCCATTATAGAGTACAATGCCCCTTTTGGTATGTACCTCACAAGACATCTACAACAACTGGAAAAGCCACAGAAATACCTCACAAAGAGGATTACCGGCCTCAAAGAGATGCCCTATGCAGACCGTCTCAAAAAACTGCAGCTTTACTCCGTTGCATATCGCCTACTCAGAGGCGATCTCTGCCTAACACACAAAGCTATGTCAAACCCAGAGCTTTTAGACATGCTCCACTTAAAGAAATCCCAATCCCTATGAGCTACATGCTCTAGGGACCTAAACCTCATCACCACAATAAACAGAACATGCTGGGGGTATAGATTCCTGTCCCAGAGACTTTACATACTCTGGAACAAACTACCTATCTATATCAAACAAAGCTCCTCATTAACACTGTTCAAGAAACATCTTGATGATTGGATGGGAGATAGGAAATTCACCCCGGTGATCACTTCTGTGGCTCTGCTCGACAGTGGCACAGGAAGATAATTTTCTTGGGTGGCGAAAGCCAGGGTACCTTTGACTAGGCTTATATAGGCCCTAGGGCCAATAGCCTAGTACCTACCTATGTACAAAAAAGAACAACTATTTACAGGAGTGTCCATTAACCATCAAGTCATTCAAGTTATTCTATATTACATTAAATCTAAAATGCAGTTACTTTTGTTTGTCAAGGAGTTCTTTATGTTTTGTCCATGCATTGTAGCAAGAGTTAATCCTGGTTGATCTTGACTTAACTGTGATGATTTCCAGGTGACAGACTTCAGTTGCAATATTTATAAATTCTTTAAAGGAGGGTGTAGATCCGTTCTTCCAATGCGGAGTTATAACCTTTCTTGCTGTTATTCGGACAATTTATTAAGACAGAACAGTCAAAAACATGCACTGCTAATCCACTTTAAGTTCGTGTTTATATATCCAGTAAACTTCTAGAACATGAATTCAATTTTATGAGGGGTGAAGAAATATCTATATAAAAACTTCCAAGTAAAGAAATTCCATCTAAGAGATGAAGTTGTATGTTTAGAAGATATTGGAATTAATTTTTATCTTCTTTAGTTGGAGGTTTATTGTTAATTTGGGTAAAGCAGTTCCAATAATTGGCTTTGCAACTTTGTGTTTTTCTCACCACTCTATATAATTTGGATAACAGACCTATCTCAAGGGGTTTTGTTGCATTAAGAATATTAAATATTTAATTAATTTTGTAACATGATCTCTTTCCTTGGTTGCATTAGCAGTTTCCCTCCTTCTACATGCTGTCTGCAAGATTGTACATCTAGCCACATATCTTTATCTAAATTATATCTGTTCTGAATGTAAACCATATGTAGCTTTTCATCTTTCATTAATTGAAACCAATATATCAGATTTTTCTCTTTAAATGTGATCATTGTTTCTAACTTTGAGGTGGAAATGTTATTTTGGGTATATGCCATAGGAAATACAAGAAAGGTCCATGCTTTATATGTCAGGGTTCTATATATAAAAAGTATTTAATATAGTAGAAATAAAATAGGAGTCGCTTGTTTGGTGACTTGTCCCCATAAGGTAATCCTTTAATAACCAATACAAACTATTATTTAGTATGAAATAATTATTAGAATATCTATTATGTTTAGAGCTTATAAAAAGATTTTCTAAAAACTTTTTCCATGCAGCTGTTTAAATGTTATTTATTAATCCAAAGGTATATTGTTTTTATAATTGATGATGTTGTTGTGTCTTTCGGCTTTTCCCGGTTAGGGGTCGCCACAGCGGAACTCCGGTATGCTAATGATTGGCAGTAGATTTTTGTGTGCCAAGTTGCCGGCCCTGACGCACAACCTTCAACGAAGGTACGCCCATTCACGCATGTCTCCACAAAGAAGACGCTCTAGCTGAGAATCGAACAGGACAACGTCTTACTGTGAGGCCACAACGCTACCGCAGCACCACAATTGATGATAACGTATATAATTCCAGATCTGGTAGTCCTATCTTTCCTGCTGCCCAGTCTCTCATATGATGGTTTAAAACAATTCTTGGTTTATTGAGGAACCAGAGGAACCTCAAAATTAAAGTGTTGAAATCTTTAATACAACTTTTTATGGGGGGTAATTTTAGTGATTGAATAATATACAAGATTTTTGGTAAAATAATCATTTTGATTATGGACAGTCTCTCTTCCATCATGAAGAAAACACTATTCCATTTGTCCATTAGATTCTTTATATTGTTTATACTGTTAGTAAATAATTTATATCTTTAATGTTATCTGTTATAATTATTCCTAAATATTTTTTTCTTTGGCAATATATTTATTGAACTTATTTTTGATTCTATTCTTATTTGTATTTATAGGTAGGATTTTTGTTTTGTCATTAAATGTTAAACCAGATTTTCTTTGAAATACATCCATTGATAAGAAAACTGCAGATTAAGAATTATGATTGTAATTTTATGTCAGTAGGATATCATCAGCATACAAGTGAATTTTACAGTTTAAATTCTCATTTTTGTTAATGCCTTTTATGTCTATATTTGAGCTGATAAAATTAACAAATAGTTCCATAATTAGTATAAAAAGCAAAGGTGAAAGAGGACATCCTTGGTTCCCTTCAAAATTTGTACAGAATCAGAAGTTGTTGCGTCTTTCGACTTTTCCCGGTTAGGGGTCGCCACAGCGGAACTCCGGTCCGCTAATGATTGGTAGTAGATTTTTACGTGCTGGCTTGCCGGGCCTAACGCACAACCTTCAACGAAGGAATGCCCATTCACACATGTCGCCACACAGAAGACACTCTGAGAATCGAACGGGCAACGTCTAACTGTGAGGTGACAAAAAGTGCCAATTTTAACATATGCCAAACAATCATTATAAAGAAAATTAATAAGATGTGTGAAGTTCCTTGAGAAATTATATTCTTCTAAAACCAGCAAGAGATATTTCCAGTTTATCAAGTCAAAAGCACTATTAATATCAAGACTCATTAATGTTAAGTTCTCTCGTTTTATTTTCGTAATCAATTAATATGATTACTGTTTTAATATAATAAGTGATTCTGTTTAAAATACAGCAAGTTTGATCTTCATCAATCATGGAGGGAAGAATATATTTTAATCTATTAGCATGAATTGCCATGAATAATTTATAATTTATATTTAAGGGTGAAATCGACCTATATGAAAAGCATTCAGTAGGATCTGTGTCAGTCTTTAAAATTGGAGAGATAAGGGTATAGTTCTAGGAAGGAGGAACTTTAGCTAGATCCTTGACTATGGAAACAAATATTGTGTAATATGTTTTAGGCTTCTTTGGGTAATAGCTTAAAAAAGTTCAGATGTAATTCCATCAGTACCTGGTGCTTTATTACGTTTCAGTTTAGATGTCTGAAGTTCAGACAGAGATCGGTTTGCTAATTAATTTCATTTGGTTATCAGATAGTTTAGTTTCTATATTGTTTAAATAAATATTTTAATTATTTCTTCTGGATCTATTAATGCATTATTTTGATTTTATCATAATCTTTGAATTCATTTAGAATATCTCCAATTTCTGTTACTTTTCTTTTCTTCCTATATGAGTGGACTTCTTTTGTGTGATTGGCCTTACTGAGTAATTTTGCTTTTGTGACTAAATTGCACATAGATTTTGGGTTAATAGAAAAGTTAAATATCTTGAACTTCTCAAGGTTGATTTTAGTTTTATGTTTTCCAATAATTTATTTTTTAACTTATTGATCTCTTCTTTATTTTTATTTGCCTGATTTTCTAATTTTAACTTATCAAGTTTTTCTTGTAATTCTTTGTCCCATTTCTTGACAACCAATTAGTGCCTCTGCCAAAAATATATGCTTTTAGTGCATCTCATGAATACATTTCTGAAGTATCATCTGTATTATTATTTTTTTATAAAGGAAAAGATTTATTTAATAAAAAAAGTCCTAAAATTCTTTTAAATAAATTATACATGCTAGTAATCTTCTGATTTTAACATTATTAGATTTCAGAAACAGTTCAAACGTAATTGCACTGAGATCTGAAAGCGGACTTTGCCTAATGTATGTGGCGGGTCATTCCAGACAAACTCTGTTAATTCTGGATTGTGTTCTATATCTATGGGAATAATGAGTAACAATAATGATTTTGGTTCTGAGAAATCATTTATGCCTCTATGATGGAACAATTCAGTAAATTTTAGCAATGTCTTTGCAGATGCCTGTATTATCCTTTTACCTATTGTGTTAGTATCACCTGGTGACCATATACAATTAAATTCTCCTGCTAGAATGATACTGCCTTTCCAGTTTTCTTGGCATTAATTTTGACAGGTGAATTATATACCCCATAAACAGCATGTATAAAATCAGCTATGCCTTATAAATCACAGATAAATTCAGCTGCCAGTAGACGAGTAGCGCTGATCACACAATGGTGTTACCAGCATTACCAGATACTCAGCAGCCTGCTGTTTTTTGGTCTTTAGCATTATATAATGGGCTTTACTGTTCAGTCCTCAAAGGTCTGTAGCATTAAAAAAAAAATCTGAATTTTCATGGACAAGTCATGGCACTTGGGAAGTTTGATTCCTGTTGCAGTATAATGGATTTTTTTTGGTTGTCATGTACAGTATATTTGAAAACTGTTAGCATCTTACTTAACTTAATGCAATTAGTAATTTCTTACAAAGTTTTGCTGCTCCTTCCATAAAAAGTGAATTGCACTATTTCATTCCACATACCCAAGACATATGAGCAATTGTACACCAGTTAGGAAATGTATCCCTTGCATCAAATGTCCAAGAACTCTTACACTCCTGTTTTGCAGATAATACTTTTACCTTTGATGATAAATGGTAATTATATTCTGTTATGGGGTTGCTTAACTAACTGTATGTGGTCATTTATCTCAAAGTTTTACCACTCATCGGATAATGCATTTGAACATTTTCCTGTTATTTATCTTGGTTTTAAGCAGTGGTGCAGCAGTTACTGCATTCACCTCACAGCAAGAGGTTCTCCAATTCGATTCTCGGCTGTAGTGCCTTCTATGTGGAATGTTTATGTCCTCCCTCCATTTGTGTGGGTTTCCTCCCACATTCCAAAGACATGCATCTGGAGCATATCTCCCTGGGCCTCTGCTGAAAATAAGGTCTGTCCTAGTTGGACATTCCCAGTCAAAAATGTTAAATAAAGTAAGTAAATAAATAAAATGTTGTTGTCTTTCAGCTTTTCCCAGTGAGGGGTCGCCACAGCAAAACTCCGATCCGCTAATGAAATCTTATGTTTTGTCCACTTGTACTTTCTAGGCAGAAGATTTCAAGCATATTGAAACAGCCATGGCTTTACAGGGGGAAAGAGATCCCCCCCTGAGAGGTTTGTAACATATACAAAACACAGATATTACCTGTAGTCTATCAGAATAGCTCATTTTCCAACGCTTCAATTTCTACTTTGAAATTTCTCAAGCTATGTCAGTTGGTATGGTTTTGGCATGTAGAATGCAACATTATTTATGTGTATTTATTTATTTGTGTGCGTTAACTAGGAGAGTCTGACAGAACAGAAGTCCTTTTTCAACAGCCATAGCCCTTTGTTAAAGTAAGCAGAAAAGGAAAAGGATTCATTCTTTTAAAACAGACACCGATCTTTACTCCTTTTGTGTGAGTACTTTTCCCACCCATCCTGTCCCTGTTATTTTAAACACAGTGAATGTTGAGTGGCCCCCACCTACTGTAAATGTGATTTTGGAAGCTCTTCCCACTCTCATCTCATTTTCTCTTGGTATTGAGAACAAAAATATCAAACTCTCCTACCCTATATGATATCCTCCTACCTACATCTAGATTATCCCATTTTTTACCCTTTTCCTTTTAAAATTTGCATCATCTGTGGCAAGACTACTGATCTCGGATGACATAGAAGCCACTTATCAGGAATAAGCTTAAGATTGTTTCTGTTTTGTTGCTGGAGAGTAAAGGTGCAGACTGACATTATTTACTAGCTTTCTTAAATTCCAATCTCGGGAAAGCCCAAAAACTGCTTCTTAGGATACAGAATTTATTTAGTGCCACTGTTTTGCTAACAAAGAAGCAGGAAAAACTGTGTTGGTGCACTGTAGCAAAAGCAATTAGCCAAGAACAAAAATGCACAAACTGTTTACACCACCAATTCTACAAATGAAACAAAGACCAATGCTCCAACAAAGAAAACTTTTTAATAAGCAACGCAAAACATATTTAAAAACAACAAATTGCTTTTGTCCTAGCATCGAACAATGAACTTCATCCACCTATAACTTTTCCTACCTACACAACTCTGCTCATCTCTAACACTCTTCCATATACATTTTCAGGCCCCTATCCCCTACAAAACTAACAATGCAGTTTTCTACAACATACATTCTAATCCTATCACTTCACTCCATACTCCATTGTGCATTACTCCATCTCTTCTCTCCTCATTATTCTGCCACCTTTACTTCAGTTTCTACAAAATGTACAAGCTATACCCAACATAACCCCAACCTCTATCCAGTAAACCCCCAACCTCTATCCAGTAAACCCCCTATTTTCAATCCAAATTAAAAATCACCCCTCTCTCAAAATTTTCTTAACTCCTTTATGCTACACTACCAAATCCTTTCATCAACACAACACCAAAGGTCCCACAACACAAAATCATCTAGCTTATATATTTACTTTCACTATTCTGCCTATATAAGTAGATATAAGTAGATATGCACCCCAACGCAGGCCCCACTCCTACTAATATCTCCACAACACCACCTGCTATTAACTACCACAAATCCATTACATGATCAAAATATTTGCAACAAAATCCCTGATCTTCATTCATGGATTACCCATAATCAACCGGACATCAGTGCCATCATCATGACCTGGTAAAACCCTACATTAAAGATTCATAAGATCTGACAGTCCCAACAAAAAAGGAGTAGCAGCTTTAATTTTTCCTAGCACTTTGAAAATGACACCCTATATAAATCCCATTCCCCAAAATTACTATTGCTTTCCTAAAGATTAACTGCTGCAATTTTTTTTTGTATCATAGTTTTCTACATACTGCCTGGAAACCATATCCCCTTTCTAGAAGAAATTCTTGTCTGGCTCTCTACTAACATTAAAAATTAAACCATTATCCTGTGTGATGTAAATATCATCTGGCAAAACCTGAGCGCCAACTCCCCTGCTTCCAATATTAATTTATTCAACTTTACTCAGCTCATAAACACCCCAACCAGATCAAACAAGGATAACACCACAGGATCCATCTGAAACTGGATATTTTTCTCCCACCCCAACAAAATATCTGAAGCAGGCACTCTTCCAGACACACACTCCCACCCCAACAAAATATCTGAAGCAGGCACTCTTCAGCCTTCCAAAATAAACACCAGTACAAACAGATAAGAAACCTAACTGCCTTCAACCCTCTAATCTTTGCTGATATCCTCAGAAATATCAACTGGTACAAACTGGTACAAACTAAAAACTCTGTTACTAAACAATGCTGTCTATTATTTCAATACTACATTCCTGGACACACTAAATAACCTTGCAATACTCTGTACAAAAAAGGATTAAAACTAAGTATGCTCCATGGCTGTCCAAGCCTACTAAAGACCTGATGCACCTCAGAGATAAAACATGGAAATACTATCTAACAAAAACCAGGACAGGACACCCTGATAGACTTTAAACAGCTCCAAAATCAGATAGAAAACGAATTCATAAAAACAAAAAAGCTTACTATACAAAATTGCAGTTTGACCATAAACAAAACCTTAAAAGATTCTGGAATTCCATTTAATCTCTCCTGAACCCCGTCACAAAAAAACAATCCATGTCCACATCCAGACAAACAGTCTCTCTCTGTTTAACTCTTCCTTTATAAATTCTATAGCTACTGTCACTCCTAACTTTCCCCATGACACAGACACTAAGTAATCTCTTCTCCACAAAAAACATCCTCCACCTTCCCTACCTCTACAAGTACCTCCATCCACCCCAAAATCCAGCATCCCTACTGCCCCTAATTTTACTATTCACTCCAATTCTACCACAACTATTAAAAAACTACTCCTTAATCTCACACCTTACTCTAACATACCTGACAACTTACCCCCCAACATTTCTAAAGATTGATGATGAAGCCATTGCATTCACCATAAGTATCATGATGAACAGATCCATTCAAGAAACCTATGGCCCGATTTATGGAAGAAAGCCAGAGCAGAGCACTTTAAGAAGTCTAGCCCCTACTACTGCAAGTTGATAAAAATTTGATCCCTGGGCTGCCTCTATCAGTCTTATTGGTGGCTTTTTTATGTTTTTATTTATTTTGGGAATCCCAAAGACTGTCGGTATATGGGAGGAAGGGGAGAATTTAAAACAAATTCTCAGTGATTTGACTGTGTGAAACTTCTAAGTATAAGTCAACACCCTTATAAGTTACACTAACTTCATTTCAGACACTTCAGTGTAAGAATCCTCATTTTGCAACAGGGTGAATATGTTGCTGATACAGTCAATGACAAGAAAATGCCACAACCTTTTGTCAGGTTTTGTTATCCTTGGTGACTTCTCACTCCTTAAGCATTGTAAAAGTCTATTTTTCTGTTTAGCGAGGCTGTAATATTTGATAATATTACCATAAGATGAAAAATACTTGAAAAATCTTTTTTGCAAGCTGTAACAAAAGCTTGAACTAATGGATTCATTGTACGGATAAGGAACAACTTAAATTCAATTAAAGAGTCCACCAACTCATACCTCCTAGTGGGGATAAAGGTGAAGCATTTTTCAAAGAGTGAGAAGTATTCACTTGTTATTACCAAATGGGTATAACTTGAAGATCTTGAAATCATTTCTAGTTAATAAAATTCCATCATACTCAAGTACTTGCCATTTTAGATGTCTGCCTATTCTCATCTTTCTCTCTCTTCTCTCTCTTTCTTTTGTGATACTTCTTGTTTGGCCTTCCTAATGCTGACTAATTTTGTATTTCTGAAAGTTGGTGGTGCCTCTCTGCTTTGCTTGACTGGCTAACTTCTCTGTCTGCAAAACAGTAGAAAATCCAAAGGGTGCTCTAAATTAAAATTGACAACCCACTTTCCACGTCTGTGTGTTCATCATTTTGAAGGTTAATACAAATCATTAATTTACTTTATTAAAAACTTTTTTAATAAAGTAAATTAATGACGTGTAATACTTTATTAAAGACTTTCCTTTGTAAAGCCTTTGCCATTGTTTCATTTGAAGAATTGGTGGTCTAAACAGTTTGTGCACTTTTATTCTTAGTTAATTTCTACTGTTTTGCTCCCGAAGAGAGAAGGAGCAGAGGGACATCGATTCCTGACTCTCACTAATTGGGTTATGTATGTGGGGCTTCCCTGACTGGCCTGGTTTCCATTTTGGAGGAAACTGGACCACTGTGCAGCTTATTTCTCTTGTGCTGAGCTGCTGTAGTGTTATCCAGATCATCTATCAGGAGAGGGCTACAACAGATCTACAGATACCTGCAATATCTTGTGATATCTAGTATGAGAATGCTGATTTGCAAAGATCCGGTCACCTGCCTGTCGGGAATTAGTTTGGGATTAGTAGATCGGTTTTTCTACTGCTGCAAGGAGGAATGAAGGGATATTACTTTTTGTCACTGTAGCTGCTATGAGGCTAGTACCAGTTTTGCTTGGTGGTAGCCAATATGCAAATCACCACTAGTCATCATTTTTGGCAAACCTAATTCAGACGTTTCACTAAATACTGGTTAATTAGTCAAAATCTAAATAGGTCAAACCCTAGTCTTCCAATCTCCAGCAGCACTGCTGGACAGTTTATTTCTCACCCCATCTGTGGCCAGTTTGATTGCATTAACTCTTCTAAGGTAGTGTGGCAACTGGCTTACGCTTATATGCTATATTCACTGCTTTGACTAATTGACAGTACAACCAGCAAAAGATGTAAATATTTAGGAAACATGGAGGCAAATCTTTCACATCAGCTCACTTTCAGTAAATATCATTTCTCCACAACACCACATCATTCAAAATACACTACTAAGTCTATAAGTTAGTAGGAGGGTTAGAAGAAAAAATTGTCACAGACTACTAGAATAGACTCTAAAAGATCCCAGCCTCCAATGGACAAAGAAAGGTCTACTCCTCCTTCACTCAGACATACTGCAAATCCACACAGATCACCCGAGAGTCACCAAGAAAACAAGACTAAGCTTATATGACCCAAGTCTGCTTCAACAGAAGGAACTTTTTTCACCATAGATGACTCTATGCTTAGGTATATAGACTCCATACCCACCAGACTGGAGAACAGGCTAGCTTCTCTGGCATCAGGATCCATTAGATCACAACAAACCTATGTTCCCTTAAACCAAGGAAATATGACTAGGACCTATTGGTGGCTAAGTGGGACTTAAATGAGCCGAGGCGTTCTACAACAGGACATGTAGGGGAACATGATGGAACTTGCTGTGCACATGTTAGAACCTGGAAAGACATTAAGTAGTAGAGGATGCAGTATTATTTAACCTGAGATAATATGGCAGTAAGACTTCCTATTTTGACAACTATTACTTGTACCTCTTGTTATATTACTTCTGCATACTGCCTTTTTAGTCCCTTTACAGGACCTTTCTACATGGCGCAAACAAACATAGTCGGATGTAGTGATAGCACGACTCAGTGGTAGACACCTAAATAGAAAGATGCCTGAACTGGACTCTCTCCTGCAACTTAAAACATAACCATATCTGTACAGTAACTGAGAACAGGATTTCCATTACACTGACAGCACTATTGACACTATAGCAAAAATTTAGTGTCTATCATGCCTTCAGGCACTTTGGTAAATGTGGGGAGTAGATGTATTTGTCCTAAACTCCATGTCTTCATGTTAAATTATCAATAATTCTCACTTGGGGATGTCCTAACAACATTGAAGAGTTAAATATCAAGCCAAATACCTTCTTGCTAGGGGTCTTCCATTTCTCCAAGCATTAACTTGCACATTTACACCTCTAACAGCAGATGTGCTCACCATTTCCTACACTATCTTAACAACAGAGCATTGGAGCAAATTGTGAAACGAACTACTAGACGGTACTAGAGGGTATAATTTCCTTAACAAACCAGACCCTGCCTTCACTTCACCCCACATTTTCCCATCCCTGATGAAATATAACCATAAATCAGCCATCTTCTCAGTTAGGTCTAGCACCACCCCACCCGCACTACCAATTTCAAACATTTTTATTGTACTTCTCTAATGCAAACCTACGTCAGCTTTTAGAAGACCCTTGTGAATTCTCAACAATTGCCTATAACTGGGTCCAACTCAGAGTGCTGCTGCTTTCATTCTAAATGTTACTACCATCTAAATACAATGATAAATTGTAAGCTGGTGTTAAGTGCCCTTGAGATGAAAGCCTGCAGTGAAAGTCAGAGGAGCTGGAGCTGGTGCGTGTATCCAGATTTATGCCTCATATTTTTGCTCTGTTCCTCATAAAACCTGTGGTAAGTCAGTAAAGGATTGAATTCACTAAATAATGACAGGCATTTGAATTTCAGACTTCATAGTCTTCAGAAAATAAATGTTAACACAAAACATTTTATTCTAGTAATTTTCTAAGTTTATAAGATCAGTATTTGAAATGTGTCCCTATGTTTGGGGCTGTATTCCCCCATTATTGGCTTTGTCCAGGTTTTTTTGTGCTAAGAGGTTGCCAGCTATGGTGAGAAGTGAAAACTGAATTCTATATTCCCCCATTATTAGCTTTGTCCAGGTGTTTTGTGCTAAGAGGTTGAGAGCTATATGGAGAGAAGTGAGAACTGAATTCTGTGTCCCCCCATTATTGACCTTGTCCAGGTTTTTTGTGCTAAGAGGTTGAGAGCTATGGTGAGAAGTGTGAACTGAATTCATTAAATGATAGCCATTTAAGTTCAGGAAACTGATGATTTGGCATACTGGTAAGTTACTCTGACTGTAGTGCACAGGGTCCTGGGTTCAAGAATTTGGCAGTGAAACAGTAGTGGTAAGGTAATACATTTTATTCTAGCAACTTTCCAAATTATACAAGCGATGTTTAAAATGTGCTCCTGGTTTTTGGGCTTTTGTCCCCCTCCCCTAATAATTTTTTTTTCCAGATTTCTTGTGCTGAAAAGTTGAGAGATACAGTTGAGTGTCTAGTGGATTTTATAAGGAGCTGAGAGCTTCAGGGGAAGAAATGTTTAGTGTTGCTTATGCTGAATCTGCTTGCATTGTTAATAGCATAACAGGTTAAATACTTGCTTTTGATGCAGAAGGCTGTGGGCTCTACTCGCACAGTATGTAGATACATTGCTAAATGCTAAGACTGCACTGTGTTGTACTTTTTAAAGGGGGTGGGTGTAACAAGTCAAGGGTGTAGCTACAGATACAGAAGTGAGAAAATGTCATGCACAAGGGCATTTGTGCCTCAGTGGAAAGAGCAAAAAATATCATTAACCCAAATTCAGGAACAGAAAATCATAATAATGTTCTGTGCTGCATTATAAGAAAAATATTTTTAAACAAGTACAGTATATTTTCCAGCATTCAAGATCAAACACATTTTTATTTATTTGTTTTACATTTGTTGACCAGGCTAGTCCAGCTGGATATATATCCATTTTCAGCAGAGGCCAGGGGAGAAAAGCTCCACAAAACACAGTATTATTTATATTATGACAGTTTTTATAGATGCAGATACAGTATGGATTTTAGCAATTCTTTACATTTCCTTACATTTCTGCTTACAGAATCTTTATACATATCATATATGGATAGTTATAAGAAGATATTTATAATGGCATTAGACTAATATATAAAAGCACACACTCTTTATGGTTAACAGAAAAGCAATGAGTTTATACAGGCATAGTGATTAGTACCCAGAGATAAGTAAGGTAGTTAGTCAGGGTTAGCACAAGGGCATAACCAATGTGATTTAAGGTATAGTTTCAGTTTGTTTTTAAATAGTGTTATTCAGGACAGGGAGGTCAGGTCACTGGGGAGTGAGTTCCAGGTTTTGCCCATGGTATTAGAGAACAGAGAGTCACCAGCCGTATTGTTGGTTTTACCTATTTGTACAAATAGTTTATTTGACGAGCGTAGGGTCTTAAGGGTATTGTAGGGGGTGATAAGGTTGGCAAGTACTGGTGTATTAGTAGGTTGATACAGGATCTTGTGGTAAACTGTTAATTGGTTAAATAGAAGTAGATTTGGCAACTATAACCATCCTAGTTGTTCAAGATCATGACAATGATGGGTTCTGAAAGCAGAGCCAGTGGCAGATCTGGCAATATTATTGTAGGAGATAGCCAGCTTGTTCAGGTTGTTTTTACAGAGATTAGTATATACAGGGGAGGCATAGAGGAGAGATTAAGTGGGTATGGGCAATAGTAGCCCTGGCTAATGGAGTCAGAAAGGGTTTGATCCTATAGAGGGAGCCTAGTTTTTGTTGACTGTTTTTATAGTACTGTTAATATGAGTATCAAAGCTAAGGTTATCAATTAGTACCCCTAGAAGTTTTGTAGTGGGATCAGGAGCTATGATAGTACCATTGTTTGATATAAATGCAAACTGAAGAACAGACAACCAAAATATGGCACCAGAGTCCTATGAACGTATGGTTTTTCCACCGCAGAGAGTGGAGAAGTAAGAGTGGCCAGTTAGCACCTGGGTTACAATGATAGTTTTGATGCATCAGGATGAATGTAGGAGAGGGTATGTCAGTACTTGGATTAAAAATTCCACCACTGGCCAGATGCATTTTCTTTGGATGTGGTGTGGGTTTTAATGTAAGCTCTGTGGTACGTGCAATAACTGCATAACAATGTAATAGCAATACATAGTCAGGTAGGGGTTTGAAACTCAGTACTGGTAAGTGTGCATTTCCCAAAGACTCCCCAGACTCTGGAATAGACTGCCCGTACATGTCAAACAGAGCGCCTCTTTAGCCCTCTTCAAAAGGAACCTTGATGATTGGATGGGAGATAGGAAATTCACCCCAGGGATCACGTCAATCACACTGCCAGACAGGGGTCCAGGGGAAGTAAATATTGTGGGAAGAAATAGCCAGGGAATTGTTATGGATAGGCTTGTACAGGCCCTAGGGCTGATAATCTACTACCAACCTATGATGTTTCAATGAATGCGAGTTTTAAGGGCAGAGACGTTTTAATGCGAAGTCTATTTTCATTGTGAGACAGTATTGCTTTGTTTAGCAGATGTCTATTAGTGTTTGTGCATTGTGCTATAAAATGTAAAAATAAAATCCAAATAATCATTGTAGAAGTAAAGCAGTATGCACATAAGTCTTTATGGTAAATGGGACTAAATAGCCAGGTAATGGAACATTTGAATGGCTGCAGGGGGACTCTGGTGCCATATTTTGGTGGTCTTTTCTTCAGTTTGCGTTTGAAAGTTGGCATCCTACAATTCCATAGGGGTGGGTGGGGTTACATAATTATGTATGCAAATTTTATGTTAATAAGCGTACAGATTTGTACCTATTTTTATGGTCCTTGTCCAGATTTTTGATGTTTCTAGGTTGAGAGGTATGATTGGAATAAACCTCTCTGGTGGAACTTCCATATTAATAAACTGTGTAATAAAAGAAATATAATAATGAAAATTTCTAAGAAATCAGAATCTCCTGCAACAAGACTATAATAAAACTTAAGGTCACTAGAGATGCCAGAAGAAGATACAAATCTTTCTTTAGTTTTGTCAGAAAATTAAGGAATAATGTTAAACACACTGAGCTCATCAATATCATCATCACACATTCTGATCTCAAAAATATAGCCAATATATTAGCTTACCCCACCTACCCACACTGTTGCCCCAGATTACACTGGAATATTTAGTTTCCCCTGAAATTACCTTGGAGCAAGTCTTACCATCCCTTTCAAAGCTGAAGATAATCCTTCTACAGGACTAGATAACATATCAAACTGCATCCTCATCTTTCTGAGCCTCTGCATAAACTGTTTAACCTCAATCTATCTAGAAGGTTTGTGACTGATGCCTGGGGAACAGCTTCTGTGACTCCCTACACAAAGGTTGCCTGTCTACAGACACAGGTGATTATAGCCTTATCACCCTCACTGACCTATGCAAAGTTATAGAGTAGATCATAGCAGAACTCATTTATGGAGACAAAGGCAACAATTGACCTAGAACCAACTCAATTTGGTTTTGTGCATGATAGGTCCTGTCTACTGAATGAAATAAACCTCTTTGAAGAGCTTAGAGAAAATGTGGACAGTGGTCACTCCAAGCACAGTGCTTATCTTGACCTGACAAAGGCTTTTGGTTCTATCTCTTGAAAAATGAAATAGCAAGAACCCCTACATTGATTGCAGATTACCAGTTCTGGGTGCTTTACTGTTTGACATTCACTTTACAAATATCCAAGTCAATATCCTTAAAGTGTGGTTGACCAATTTTGTTGATTAACTTTACACACTATTCACTCATCCACTGATAGTAAACTACTCAGCACATACCTAGTGTACTAAAAATGATCTCAAGCTAAATGCAAAAATTATGCATTGTATTTGTATTTGGAGGGGAAAAACTACTCAAAGCTCATGTGTTTTAAGTGGTACCCTTCGTCAGACAGATATGAACATAAGAAACCTTGGTTCTTATGTGGACAACCCTCTATCAATTCACTCATCTTTTCTCCATAGTCAGAAAAACCTTTTATCTGACCTAGTTAATTTCTGAGTGAATATCTTCAACACAGAAGGAAGTTATCATGGAATATACTGTTTTTTGGGGTCAGATCCATCAATTGATACACACATCTAGGCATATTGCTCAACAGGAAAGTCCCCACCAATTTTTAATCAATAAAATTAAAGGCTTTAAATATTTCAACCATCGTGATAAATTAACACAACTATCTTTATACTTATTTGTTTACCAACCATTTTGAAGTGATCTTTATTGCTTCTTGAGTCATGAAAATATTTAATTCTATTTTGTCCACTCTTCAAAAAACCAGTGGATTTTCAAACACAGTAGCAGGGGACCTAAAATATATACCAACAAATAAACAAAACTCACTGAAGAAAAATATTCCTAAATCAATACCTTTTCAGGTCAAGCAAAGTACTACTTTGTTTAGCTTTAAAACTAGTCTTGATAACAGGATGGGTAGACACACATTTACACTAGGATTATCAAGTACAACCCTGCCTGATTTGGGAGTTGAGCACTATTAAGTACTTGAAAAGTATGGGAAAATTTTTCAAGTCATCTACTTAACGGTGCATTTGGGTAACCATCGTATGGTCCATGTGATTGCTTGCCTAATATTGTTCCTATGTTCTGAGTGAGTCTGTCGAAATAAGACTTCACAGTTCATGAAAAATTTATGTAAATTTGTCACCATGATTTAATTTTAGAAATCTAACAAACAAAATTTCCAACCTTCCTTTATGACTAAAGGGAGTTGGGAATACTGTATAATGAAATACAGCTGAGGGAAAGCTGTGTTTGAGGTTTACTAATTGTTTACACACACACAGGCAAAAAGGAAAGGAATAAAAGGAAATGATGACTAGATGCAGAAGCAATCAGAATCATCTTCCAAAATCCCATTTTAAGCAATGAATAAATAGTTGAAAGACCAATCTGAGGGTATAAACTTAGGGCAAACCACCCAAGAAGAAATCTGTCATCTTAAAGTCCCATTTAAAAATAATATAATACAGCAATGATCAAACTTTCCATACAGAGGCACTTTAAACATTTATTTTGTCATCATATGTAAACAGTTTTCTATATTAACCTTACAAAAAGGCTCCAAAACTTTCATTATCCATACAAATTCTTCTTCTTCAGTATCTCTCTCAACTCATTAAACATACTTCAATAACACAAGGTGGCAGAAATATCTGATTATCCCAATTTCAATAATGAATTAAATTCAGTATGTACAGTAAAAACATTATCACTCCCCTGACACAAACACAAAAACACCACTGTCATCTCTTTACGTTACATTACGGGATATTTGCTAGAATGTAAGGAAATAGAAATTAGCTTTTTTTTCTAAAAGGCTGAATTTTTTTCTGAAGATTTATAACCTCACTATTCTCTAGTGGGCTGATTCCATGCATCCAATATGTATCCTTTTATAGAGATAACTGTGACACTGCAAATTTTTTGCTGTTCCTTAGCCAGTCCACAGGGGGCACACAGCAAAATTTCTCCCTAACATAATGTCTTTTATACATTTCCATTTTGAAGCCACCATTTGTTTACCATTTGATAACTGGCACAAGGATCATTTTTTGCCATGATCTGGGCCAGTCATACAAATGCAGTAGACAATGACAGTCATTATTACAGATAATGTACAACATACAAAAAAACTAAACAGCTCTATCAGTGTGATACCTGGCTTACAAACACAAACTATACAGTTATAACAGTGTGTTACATGGCTTAAAAAACAGTTCTAACAGTGTGCTACATGGCTTACAAACCGCTCTAACAGTGTATTACATGGCTTACACACACTAATAAACAGTTCTAAGAGAGCTACATGGCTTTCAAACAATATAGTTTAGCAGATTCACAAATTCTAGTTCATGATTATAAACTGTATATAATGGACTAAGCACAAGGACAATGTATTACATACCGATTCATATAATACCAAATTAACCCCCTCTGTGTGATACATCTTCAAATGGAATAATATGAATCTATATACGAGTCAATTATTTTCCTGTCAGCGCTATTCAATAGGTCCCAAATACTGGAGAATTAAATCACTTCACTTTCTAGCCAGTACGTATCATTGAAGGTTGGGCATCGAGCTGGCACCTCGGCGTTTTGTAAAAAAAATCTACTGCCAATCATTAGCGGACTGGAGTTTCGCTGTGGCAACCCCTTACCGGGAAAAAGCCGAAAGACAAACAACTACTTTCTAGCCAGTACATAAAATGCCCATCTTCCCTTTATCAAACTGCTATGCAACTTCTTATACAACACTCTAATGTTTTTAGTTCCAATTCAGCTTCAGTTCTGGAGTTAAACATTAACTTTAGGTCCTTAAACTTCTACCAGAGTGGCTAGAAACTGAAATGACAGTTTAATTTTAGTAAGCCACAAAATTTATCTGATGTCCTTAAGTCATTTCCTAGACTAAAGTATCCTGATAGGAAAACCCCCCATTAGTCTTTGTATTAGTGTTGCTCTACCTGAAGTCTATGAGTTTTATTGAAAGCATTCCATACATTACTCTATATGCCTAAGGAGCAATATTTATGCTAATATGATCTTAGGATCCCCTGTTCTAATATATTGCTGCAACTAATTAATCCTTTTCTATTAAGTCGGTAAAAAACTGTCTAGTTAAACATTCACTGTTAACTTCAAAGGCTTCCTTTCATCCAGTGGTTTTAGTATCTCTACTCTTAACACAGTGTAGTTTATCTCTAAGCCAAACTTCTGTCCAATGCTGCTTTATTTACCTCTTGGATAGATTTAATGTCCCACTCAAGACCTCCCTCAATAAATCCAAGAGCTTAATTTTCATCTATATTTGCACTATTTTGAATGCAAACTGCCGCACCTCTTATAAAATAAACTGGACAGTATCCTTTAAATCTGAAATGTAATTTGCTGCAAGCTGAAATGTTTACATCTTTTCTGTTATGCCGTTCATTTTGGAAAGTATTACCTGTAGCCATGGAGTAGAAGAGAAAATGATGACTATAATTGGCTGAGATGGCTTGTTTTGAAAATGTTGCTCTATACAAAAACTAAATCTCCTGGAGGCAAAGAGAACTAGGCAGCATTAAGTAAAGTATTGCTATCTCACTTGTTTGCAATTTCCTTACATACCAGTTTTAAGTCTTACATGCTATGGAGGTTGGGGGTATTCATGATCAATGAATCAGCACCTAACTGCTGTAAGTTATCAGATTCAGACAACATATTTTAGTGCTGCTCTTGTGGCCATATTTTAGAAAGAATTAAGCCTTTATAAACTTTCTTAATGTTCCTTCTTTTCTTTTATACTGGGAAATAATTGATTTCCCTTTTTCCTAAAGTTCTAATCTTTTCTTGGAGAAAGCTTAATACTGTGGCCCTGCTGTCTCTGAGTGTAACACAACCTGCCAGTCTAAGAATTTATCACAACAATTAGCCAAAAAAGTGTGACTAATATTTCCAAATTGTGCCTAAATATTGATGATGAAAAAAAATCTAAATGATTAAACAACCTGTTTATAATACTAATTGGCTCAGGAAACTAAGACAGCCACCCCTAACCACTAGCCATATCTGATCACATGCATTAAACAACATTTTTAGTACATTCCTTTTTCAGTAATATAATGCACAAGGTAGCACAATTTCAAATAAATATTTGTGAAACAGTAGGGTTATTGTCAAAATTAAATTTTTTTTCTGGCAATTAAGCAATTTGGTGGTATTATAATAGCTACCCTCATACACAGAAGTTATGTTTAAACCTTTTTAATCTGAACAGATATATAAAAAAGAAAATATTTGTTTTTAAGGTCTGAAATATTTTCCATATTTACGTCAAACAACAGTAGTTTTCTTAAGCACTGATGTAGCTAGGGCATTGTAAAGAGTTGAGTTATTGTTGATTATAAAATCATTTTAATCACAAACATCTATCCGAATGTTAGAAAATGGTATTATAAAAGGAAATCTATTCTGCATACAATAGGTCCCCTTAATTGTCTATGGTATAATCCAAGTTATTCTCATTTAGGTAATATATAATCATCGACCATGGGATGGGTAAGCCCAATCTCTAAACAAATGGGATAGGTTAATTTGAACTCAAAAATGTAAACTGCCTAAACTTAAAATGGCCTTTAAGGGCAGCAAGCCTAGCACTTACCTATGAAAAATTACCTCTAGACATCCTTGGGTAACGTGCAAAACCCTAAGATTGCAAACTGAACATTTTGTATCCACACTACTGCAAACATCTACAAATTTGAAAAATACAATACTTCATATAGAAAAAAAACCACTAAGACTGATGCCATAATTTGAACAGCAGGTTATCTGAGTTTACATTCTATATATTACAGACTGCATAGAGATGACAAACCTGGACTATAAAAGTCTAAAGAAGAATGTCCTTTATGCTACCTATGTTTACAACTCTAGGCCCAAAATTCAATTTGTACAACTATAACACCAGAAACAATAATTTTACTTTAGGAACTGGCAAATAAACCCCCAAAGAAGTATTTCTTTCCTAACACAGTGGTGCATAATGGTGAGGAGACTTGCTAGCGATATGTGTACATTTAAACTGCAGTTAGACTTTCCATTTAGCAAAGGCACTTACACTCCCATCATTGCAGGTATAGACTTCCAGATAACCTTTCTTGAAATTTATCAGTGTTTTACCGTAATCTAATAGATATACATGCAGATATCTATGAGTGTGGGTGGATGTGCACATGAAATAATATGCATACATATGTTACTACATTTAACTAGATATGTTGGTTGATGATTTTTTCACAGAGCATTCACAATTACGTAAATTATGTTAAAAGTGACTGCTTTTATATTCATTCCTTGTCATTTTGCATTTTGAATATGTTATAGAGTTTCTGATTTCAGAAGGTAGACATATACACACACAGAGATGCTATTTTGGTAAAAGATCTTTTTATAATTGTTAGCTTGAATTTTGTTTAATGAAGAATCTGTGATCGGTCAGTTGTGTTTCTTGATCTCCTGGTCTTTGTCAGAAGAGCAGATGTCAGCAGGAGACTTGTACAAAATTCCTGAGTTGTATTGGGAGCAGAGTGTGATGTCATATAACTTCAGTCAGTATTTGCTATACTAATAACAAAAGCTCTTAATGTAGTACTGCTTAATATTTGGTCCAGATAGAAAAGGAGCTTTCAGTATTTATTAATAAAACAGATCCTTAGTTACGATGCACAGATTACTGACACTAGAAAGCACCATGGAAAGGATTATAAAAATATTTGACGTTTTAGTAAAAAATGTATACAATGTGTTGGTTACAGTCCTGCAGCTGACTTTAGAATTACCAATTTCTGTGATAAATTTGTTAAAAGCATCACTCACTGAGTCTGGGATCCATCATAATAAACTACTAATGACTTTTAAAGATCATGTGCAATGATTTCTAATACTATTTCTTTTTGTTGTAATTGTGCTCTCATTAGGTAAAGGGGGTTCAGATTATAAAATAAACAGATTTTACTTAAGTTACTTCAAAACTATGCTTATTAAGTATAGTAAACTTGTACTGGTATTTATTGCAGGCTGAGTAGCTGCACAGTTACTTCCAATTTCCATGTCACATGACCTAGAATTCTAATGATGCAATTGTTAAAATATACAGTTTGACAGTCTGCAGTAGCTAGGTCTTGTCTGTAGTCTATAGTAGCTTTCAACATACAAATGCATCACAATAAATCCATCAGATAATAAATCATGAAATAATTGCACTTATATCCAAGTAAAAGATTAGAACACAAAGTTTATAATTATTTTTATTGTTGCATGGCAGATAGCTATTACTAAAGGTATTACATCTGTGTTGCTATAGTGTATGCCAAACATTATTCAAGGAATATTATTCTATTCAAAACTGCATCTGAGCTTGCAAAATAATGTGGGAAGGGCATATTCCACAACCTTGCTATCATAACGATCTCACTCAAATGTTGATTAACTTTCATGTCTACCTAATTAAGTTGATATTAAAGCTGTCAGCTAAAGAACCACTGGATAAGTTTAACGGATCTCTGTATATCAGCTTCACAGTAACACAATAGTAAGAAAAAAGTCTAAACTTCCACATGCACTGACAGCTCATACAAACAGAATTACAAGCAGTTTTGGCAGTCATTTTTAAAAGAAATGAAAGAAAAGCCACTCCATGAATCTACATTCATTGGAGTGTATACAATAATGGAGCCAGCATGCCTTTTAACATATCCTAAAAATTATTGCCATTTCTAGAAGTATTTCCCATTTTATGGAAGACTTACAGATTCTAACATCTTCAAAACTTTACCGTAATACATGGCAGAACTGGAATTGAAATTTGCTAAACATTTACAGCAGGCAGCACTAAATGCACATTTTGACACAGCTCCAAAAGAAATGCATTTTGCTCACTGAGTTGTAGATTCAGTAGAAGATTCTGAATTAAGAAGGTAATGTTCTTCAACTGGATTGCTGATTGAACAGATAGGTTATCTTGTAAAAAGCAGGTAACACAAGCAAAGCTTTAATTAAGGTAGGTTGAAGGAAGCAGCCACACAGGGTACAAGTTGTTGGAGGGCACAACTGCAGGTACCAGTGGTGAGGTTGTGCAATTAATTTTTGAAACTTGGAGAACATTGTGGCTTCAGAAATTAATGCTGATACAGCATTTGGCATTACAACTGAAGTGTTTCGTGTGTGGCAAATTGAGTGCAGAATTTATTTTACAGTTGTGGTATAAAGTGTTTTTTTAGATCTTATGAGCCCTTTTTATTATTTTTGGTCTAAAACTGAGAATTTTTTTTGTGTTGCTGCTTGATAATAGTAATTAATATAAAAAGGTTGTTTTACATGAAAGATTAACAGCTTATAGATTATTTTATTGAAGAGTTGTTGTAATACTCAATAATGCTAACTTTGCACCTTATCTTACAGTTATTTAATTGAAAAAACACTAGAATCTTGGGTAATGCCCCTTTTGTGGCTTCTAGAGCTCAAAGCCAGAACATACATACATACACACACATATATACATAGACACACATACATATATGAATAAAATGTCAAAAATGGTGGTGCAGAAAGGAGATTAATTTCTTAGAGATTTACCTAATTCTCCTTTCAATATTAATATTGTTGAAGTTTTGGAAAATGATTTGTCACTACTGACAAACTGAATACATACACAGTTAATTATGACAACACTGGATTAGAGATTCATAGGAAAATACTAGGCTATCTTTTCTTGTGTGCTACTTTAAACCAAGACAATTTCCCTTCAAAGATGAGAAACAAACCCTGCACTTGTGTTTGTGAGGTGAACACCTCAACTATTATACTAATCCCCAACAAGAGTTCTGTCTGCATGAGAAGTTCACCAAGCAGCAAGTAAGGTTAATTACGGAAATGTTGGATGTCATCATCTTACAATTTTTTGACTTTCAAGTCTTCCTTTTTTAAACAAAAGGTGGAATTAGCCATGGGCTGTACAATGGCCCTGACCCCTGCTAATAACTTATGACTGATTTGGAAATGGAGGTGATTTACAAATAATATTGCTGTTCCAACATTAAGAATTATGTTTACTGATATTGCAAGTATTTTACAAATGTTTCCTTTTTAAAGGAAGTATCTGATTTACTTGAATTCAGTAATAATTTTGACAAAAATTATATCAACATTTTATGTTTGGGTATGTGTAAGGACAATGGTGTCCTTAGGGTGAAAATGTATGAGAGATCAAAACAGAATAAGAATGATTTATGTGTTTACAGTATATACCCAGTTTATTTAAGGATAATATAGTTAAAGGGCATGTGGCTACAACCAGCCTTCTTCATAGAAAATTACTATTTTAGAGGCTCAGAGCCAAGAATGGAATATGAATAGATTTATTAGTGGAGGGTATCCAAATGTAGTAAAAGAGAAACTTAAGTACATCAAAGTAAGGAGGTATCATGAACATTAACTGTATTTAACTGTATAAAGAATATAGAACTAGAAGTGTTCCCATAGAACTGTTGATAACTATTGAACATCTATGATTTTGAAATACTCTATTGATACACAAACCTAGTAAAATAGCAAAAAAATTTGAAAGATTTTAAAAAGGGTTTCATAACACTGTTAAAAATTCCACATTTTTTTGCTCAAAAGAATTTAAATATCATCTCCTAGAAAACACTTAACTTGAATTTTAGACTAATTTTACCCAGTGTATATTTACATTCATTATCCATGGAGTTACACAAATTAACATTAATTAAAGGAAAATATATGTGCCTGACTTTTTAATTTCAGTTCATTTTTTATTAGCAAACTGTCAATACTTAACCGTTTAGAATATATGTGCATTTTATGTAGTTGAAACAAAAAATGTCACCAATGCTCTAGCAAAGTATGCAACAGTTTGCACAGGTTACAGATGTTATAACTCTAATACTGTTAAAAAATATGCAATATTATTATTATTATTATTATTATTATTATTATTTTGAATGCAAAAGATATTTTAGATTGGAAAAATACAGCTGACTAGTGAGACTGAATACCAGCAGTGCTCTGAGCTTAAATGACAGGGATAATGCTGAAGTAGTTTTAAAATGAAGTCTGAAGCATTAATTTGTACATGTATGTATTTATTTAGCTGTTGCTTTTGCTGACTGAGAAAGTCTGAATAGGTAGAAAACCCCTTTTCAAAGAAGGTCCGGATAGAAAAGTTACACAAGATATATAGAGAGACAGTAACATAAATACATAGTGTGATGAATCATTTGAACATACACTGACTGAGTATAAAATAGTAAGAAAATAACATTGACAAAGTACATATGAACATACTAGCATATTCTAATCATGATACATGTAACACCATGATATGAAAAATCTTTCAAGAGAGATCAGAATGAGTGTTTAGACACAGTATCAGAATAAGCATTTACACGCAGTATTTGATAACAGCAGGACAGAGGTAAGTGAGCATTTATTAACAATGTAAAGTACAGTGTATGTGACCAAGTAGATGTAATAGCAAAGAATAAGATAGAAGAGCACTTGCCAAGAAGTCATTTTAGACCAGGTTGGGGTAGAGTGGTTAAGTATAGTTTAGCAGGATTAGTCAAGTGCGGTGTATGAGCAAAAGCCAAAAAACCTTTAGGTGTTGTTTCAACAGTAGCTTGAAGGATTTTAGGTTGTTAGTTGGAGTGAGACGGGAATGGAATTCCAGACTTTAGAGAGATGTGAAAAGAATAAGGGAATCACTTGCAGTATTGTTGGATTTAATGGAATCCTTTAAGAATTTGACAGTAGCATGAATAGTCCTAGACTGGGGGCAAGGCTGGATATGTTTTTACTGCTTGGCATTTGCATATTTGAAAATGAGACTGAGAATATTTTTTAGTTATGTGAATATTAGATCATGAGACAATTCTAACCAATTAATTTGTAGCCTGCAGTGAGGATACTTCTAAGGCATACTGACTGCTAATTTAGCTATTTTGTTGTAGCATTTGTGGGTAACACCTGGTTGGTCAAGCTAGGTAAATTATTGCCTATACTCTGCTAAGGTTTAGCTTGATGTTGTGTCTTTTGGCTTTTCCCAGTTAGGGGTCGCCACACCGGAACGCCGGTCCGCTAATGATTGGCAGTAGATTTTTACGTGCTGAGTCGCCGGCCCTGATGCACAACCTTCAACGAAGGTACGCCCATTCACGCATGTCTCCACACCCAAGACGCTCTAGCTGAGAATCGAACAGGACAACATCTTACTGTGAGACGACAACACTACCGCAGCACCACCACCGCAGTAGGTAAGGTTTAGCTTGATAAAGGGTAAAATTGATAAAATTGTTTTTCTTCGTTTTGATGCAAGCTTTATCTATTTGGTGGTCAAATTTCATGGCATCATCAAATAATCCTCCCATAATCTTGGTATGAGTTACAAGTTCAATTTCAGTTTGGTCATAAGAAGTAGTGGTGAAAAGAGGTTTGTTGTCAGAGTATTATTTAAACAAGAACAAAATAAGTTTGGACTTCTTGTGGTTTTAATAGTAACTTAAAGATATGGAGCCATTTCAATTATTAATGAACCAAGAGATATTAAAACACTTCTATCAAAATTAATTAAATTAACACAAAAATCAGATTCTAATTTAAATAAATATTGGGATTTTATTGCTCATTGTAATATTGGAGATACTGACAATGATACATGTATGTAATTAATTTTTAATTTAGCAACACTAACCTCTTTGACCATTTTACTCTATGAAAATTTCCCCACATATAATACATAAAATTTATAAATATTGTAATGAATCTACATTTAAGATGTGTAAAAAGATTTTAAAAGCTGGTTAGTGTTATATGTTCTTTAGATGTGAAAAAAAAAAATAAATAAATAAATTTCACAATTTTTAAGAGCACTGTGAGCTAATTGCATGGTTACTGAATCTCTGATACTAATTATTATTCCAGTTCCATCATGTGTTAAACCAGAACTGTATTATTTATTAGAGTCCTTATTAGTGATTGCTAGGAAAGCAATTGCTGGAAAAGTGAAACAACCAAATGTTGAGGTTTTCATAAATTTAACTAGTGTTAATTGTAATAGAGACATCATTATCTCAGTGAGATCTAATGCATCATAATCAAAGGGCCAGATTCATAAACACCTATGCTAAGTTCACACAATCTGTATTCAAGAACATCCATCCCTACTACATTTTTGTTACTTTCTAGGAACTCAGAAAGATTACACTAAGTGTCAACACTTTGTGGCAATATTTATGAATCATCTTCAGTATGAAGGCTGTGCGTCAGGGCTGGTAACTCGGCACGTAAAAATCCACTACCAAACATCAGCGGACCAGAGTTCCGCTGTGGCGACCCCTAACCAGGATAAGCCGAAAGACACAACAACATCTTCAGTATTTACAGTTGAAAGAAATTCAGTTGGAAAACTAAAATTAGCTGGAAGAAGGTGTCAGTTTTGCCTGTCTTGTCTGTTCACTCAGAACAGTGCAGAGTTGGTGTACTGTTAGTGTAGGCATTATTAAATCCCAGTGAAAATGTGAACATTGGCAAAATACTTTATTACTAGAGAAATACAATTACCCAACTTTGTAATTATATATTGTAAAGTGTAGCTTAATTTTATATATATATATATATATATATATATATTTTTTTTTTTTTTTGTTTATATATAGATATATAAAATCCATAATTGTTTTTCATTATAAGTCTGTTGTTTAATTTTTCCTGTGTTATTGGTGAAAAAACTTTCAAAATGGAAGTTAGGGAGCCATGGTTGACAGGAGAATGTTGCATTTAGCATGTCATGTGTATAATGGCATGATTAAGGCTGCAAAAAGGTGTGTGCCTTTCTGATATTCACAGCCTGAAAAAGGTTTTTTAAAGATGAAAGTGCTAACTGTGTTGTGAATATCTACCTGTGTGTGAGAAATATTTTTTTTTGGTTACTGCTTTTATTTTAAGTCCTTATCTGTATGTCTGACAAGAAAAGCTTTGTTTTTTCTTTTCGTTTTTTTCTGTGCATTTATTGCTATTAATGGTGTTAGCACAGCTTAGTCCTAAATGTGATTATGCAGAAGATGACAGGAGTACCTTACTGCAGATGCCTGCCCCTGCAGCTTCATTAAGAAATGCATAGTCAACAATAACATCCTGGAGGGCAATGCAGGATATGAAAAAGATGCAGAAGGATATTTGTACTCCTCCACATGGTTTGATTTAATTGTAACTTTTTCTTATGCCACTAAATTTGCACTTGCAACACTGACAGAGCAGTTTGCCACAGGCATGTTAAGAAACGATCATGATTATTCAAATAATGATAGAAAATTACTTTAATTTCTAAAGTGAAGTGACTGGTAGAATGATTCATGGCTGCAGTCACAAACATGTGAAAGACCCAGAAAAGCAATCTTGGTGGTGTTGGTCAGGGGAATAATGGTATAGGAACAATGTTGGTAGCGTTGGTCCAGAGGAATAATGCTGAAGAAACAATGTTGGTGGCATTGGTCCAGGGGAATAATGCTGAAGGAACAATGCTGGTGGTGGTGGTCCAGGGGAATAATGCTGAAGGAACAATGCTGGTGGTGGTGGTCCAGGGGAATAATGGTGAAGGAACAATGTTGGTGGTGTTGGTCCAGGGGACCAATGCTGAAGGAACAATGTTGGTGGCATTGGCCCAGGGGAATAATGGTGACGGAACAATGTTGGTTGTGTTGGTCCAGGGGAATAATGCTGAAGGAACAATGTTGGTGGCATTGGTCCAGGGGAATAATGGTGAAGGAACAATGTTGGTGGTGTTGGTCCAGGGGAATATTGGTAAAGGAACAATTTTGGTAGCACTGGTTCAGGGGAATAATGCTGAAGGAACAATGTTGGTGGTGGTGGTCCAGGGAACCAATGCTGAAAGAACAATGTTGGTGGCATTGGTCCAGGGAACCAATGCTGAAAGAACAATGTTGGTGGCATTGGTCCAGGGGACCAATGCTGAAGAACAATGTTGGTGGTGTTGGTCCAGGGAGATAATGCTGAAGAAACAATTTTGGTGGTGTTCGTCTAGAGGAATAATGCTGAAGGAACATGCTTGCACCATTCTTGGATCATGTCATATCAGAAGTTAAACAGCAGCTTACTAAATGCACCCAGTGTTTAAATGCAAAGTGTTTGGTACCAAACATGTTGAAAGTCCTGCAGGTAGAAGACAAAGTGGTGAAATTGTGCAATACCTGCAGTACTGATCTTTCTGCCTTGCAAAGTTTGAAACAGGCACTTCTGAGGTGGATAGCCAAATGGACAATGAGGCCATGTAATAACATGCCAAGATCCATTCTTGCAACTCCAAAGCAATTAAATCCCGCATTCTGTCATAGACAGATAGACCACTACCTGATATGGTCCAGAAAACAACTGAGAAGCCTAGCTCAATTTCTCAAATTCTTCCTGGACATCCATACCAAGTTAACCTTTCTGGTCACAATGACAGCTACTGTCTCCGCTATGGAGAGAGAATTCAGTGCTTTATGATGTGTTAAGACATGGCTCTGAAACACCACCGCCGAACTATGTTTTGGCCCTCATTCATATACAATATTGATGGTGATACCACCCAAGTGCAGAAAGACTTTGAGACATCTCACTATCAGTACTTCAGCCTCTTTCCAGGATTTTATAGTATCACTTTGGGTATGTGGTCAATGGGAACTTGTAATGCATTGCTTTTCTGTTGTTTTTCAGAGAATGGATGAGAGTGAGTGCACGAAGATACAGTTGAAGCATACTTTACTTGTAAGTTTGTTTTTTCCTACATCTTATAGTGCAATAGGGGAATGCCTGCTGCAATTGGCTTGTATTGCTATTTATTCAAGGAAACAAATTCAGAGCACCAAACATCTCCAGTATTTGAAAGAGAAGTACAAGTCTGCAAGCGAGTTGTGATGTGTGGACCTGTATGGGAGTGGTTAACTCCAGCTGTACAGGACCTCGTCTGAGTATAATACTGTTAATAAAAGGAACAAGTAATTTGAATGGAGCAGTGTTGCAAAACCTCTAACAGAAAGCCAAATGACAGTATGGTTTTCCAGGCCATTATACAGCCACATATTATCTACATTCATACAGAGTGACTATTTAGTGGCGTAGGCATGAACCATGATTTGGAGTGGGGCAACATGGATGTTTGCAGGGGGTGTGGAAGCATGGATGGCTGTATGGGGCAGGACAGCATGACTGAAGTTGGGGAGACTAGTGAAGGATCTTAGAATATTTTTATTTATTTTTTGTTTTGTTTACTGGGAATGTGTGCATATACTAAGACATCATACGCACATGATAACAATAAGCAAGATATTAAAGATTTGTACAGAATAATAAATTATAGTAATACAAAAAGGTTGCCAACTACACTTAATACCTATTATGAATACAACATTGTATGAATGTTTAAACATTATAGCTTCAGTTGGTTCAACAGCATATCCTCTTAACTGCCCAGATTTTTGTCTAATATTCTTGGTCTGTTCCTCATAAAATTTATGGCTTTCTGGCAAATAATTGAGGACTAACATCACTAAATAATGACACACATTTGAGTTTCATACTTTATAGCTTTCAGAAAATTCATGCTAGCACAAAGCCTGTTATTCTAGCAACTTTCTAAGTTTAAAAGAGGAATTTTAAAAATGTGTTCCTATCTGTGGGCTTTTGTACCCCCACTATTTTAGACAATGTCCATATTTCTTGTGGTAAGAGGTTGAGAATACGTTCAACACTATTAAGTACAGCATTTGTTATGGTGGTTATGCTAGTGGATCTTATCCTGAAGTACAACAGTGGTGTAGCCAAGAGTTAGAGAGGAGGAGTTTTAGTTTAGTTTTGAAGGTGTGTGGGCTTTTGGTGAGTCTAATAAGGAGTGAGATGGAGTTCCAGGTGTTGGAGACATGACTGGAATACAGAGCATTTCCAGCAATGTTGATGGGCTTTTGAACCAGGAGGAAATGTTGACCATTACAGCTGAGTTGCTGGTTGGGAGTGTATCTTTGTAGCAAAGCGCCTAGGGCAGGGCACCTTTCAGGATGATGAACTACCACTGTGTGCTACTTGTAATTGACAGAGAGTGAGGTAGTAGAGTAGCTCTATCCTCAAAGTGCTCAAGGGTAATGCAGCAATGAGGACAATACACTTTACTGGATGCAGATGTGGATTTTTATTGTTGTACTGCTCAAGTTTGCTCTTCTGTTTGGCTTAGAGGTATGTAAAAATTGTTGAGGCATATAGAAGTGTGGGAAGAAGGTAGGAGGTGGTGAGGCTTGCCCTGCTACTTTTGTTGAGATAGTGTGTACCACTGTATAATACACCCAACTTTTTTTTTGACAGCTTGTTGAACATGCAAGTCAAATTTAATGTCAACATCGATAGTGAGAACTAGTAGCTTAGTGCTAGGGTCAACTTCCATTATTGCATTGCTGGAGCATTTGATTTTGTTGGGGGGTTGGGTGATCTCTCTCATCTGCATCATCTTAAAGCACCCTATCCAGTGCCCCATGTCTATTACCAGCTCTGTCAGCCTTTCTGTCCTCTCAGACTTCACCTGTTAGGGCTGAGGCCAGCACAGAGCCTTACGGCATCCTGGGGATATGACCATCAAGATCTGTTGGGGGAGTTTTATGACCTGCACAGTTACTCCTCGTCTCTTGAGATTCCTGTGGAAATGTCCAGGCCCTGCATACAATTGGAATGTGCAATGTTCCATCTCACCTGTATGGCAGCTCAGTCATGTACCCATCCTATTGCCTACTTTGGACAGGTCCCTTAATAGTGACATTAACCTCCACCAAGGATCCCATTGAAAAGAAGCCCACAGGACCATCCTCCCCACAGGGATGGTAATGCCCATCCCTTTCAACTACCCCATCAGTTACCTGAGCTGCTAACTGAATGTTGGCCAGCTGGGTCATAGTGAGGGTTTTATGCCACTAGAGCAGCAGAGGATGCTACTTTGAAGTTTGTTTTGCAATCTGCATAGGACTTAAGAGTAAAAAGAAGTAGCTCTAGCTTCTTTGAATTCAAGATGAGGCTGTATTTGGCTAACTAAGCTTCCGTGGAGGTTAAGGAGTCCAGAGTAAGTTATTGAAGTGGAGTGGTTTTCTGGGCTGACCATATAAGAGAAGAATCATCAGCACATTGGAATAGATTGGCATGTTTCACAGCAGTATGCAAATTATTAATAAATATGTTGAACAAGAGGGTCCAGGTATTGATCCTTGGGGTACTCGGCTACTGGTATGAAGTTGGAGTACTGTGATTGCCATTTAACAGCTTTGATGTGTCTGGCAACTAGCTTTGGAACAAGGACATGGTGGGATGGGATACGCCTTAGAATCTATCTGAAACAGTAGCTTGTCAAGGGAGATTGTATCAAAGGATTTTGATAAATCCAAGAACAGTGCAAGTACAATATTGCTTGTGCTGCATTTTAGACTGGTGTTTCTGAAGTTAAGTAATGCAGTATTAATGCTGTGGTTTGGTCTGAAACCATGTTGGATAGGACAGAATAGATTGTTGTAAATTATATTTGTAATTAGTTGAATGTGGATGCATTTCTCCAAAATTGTAGACACACAGGAAAGTATAGCTATGGGCCAAAAGTTCAGTGATGTTGCCTCCTTTATGAAGAGCCAAGGTATAATATTTCTTCCAAATGGAGGGGACATAAGCTACTTGTATAGACCTATTTATAAGAACAGAGACAGGGCAGGCTCTAGCTTCAGCAGCAACTTTGAGATAGTTGACTGGAAAGTTGGCAGCTGTAAAGCAAGTGGGTTTACGTTTCAGGATGCAGTTTATGGTGGAATTGGAGAACAGAACTGAAGACGAATTCATTGAAACTGTTGATGCGTTGAGAAGCATTTTGTGGATTATTTTTGAGTAATAAATTTATGGTGTTTATGAATTGGGAGTTGGAGAGAGTGGTAGCATCATCTAGTCCATAACAGGACACTGGTTTTAGTGTTGACATCTACCAGGGGTTGAGCGATTTTGATGAAGCCCCAGAACTCTTTTGGGTTTTTATAGCAAATGCTTTGTGAGTCGCAGCAGTAGTGAATGTACCCATTTGACTTTTTTTTTTAAATAAGACTGTAGAGATATGTAAATTTTTTTTGGTTTGGTGGATTTTGATTTTGTTGCCAGATTTTCCCAGCCTTATCCTTTTTATGCACAAGTATTTTGGTGTTAGAAGATAATAGTCTGGTAAATTCAAATATCATTAAATTGAATGTAAAACAGCTTCACCCCTCCACCACCTTAGTATTGCATGCTAACCCTAACCTTGCACATGCACTAAACCTGTCTCCTCTCTAACCCTCATTCTAAGCCTAACCTGCACAGATACACATACACCCCAAATATATATCCAAATTACTACTCATCTGATAGAATGTCAGCTCAATAAACTAAAGGTTCAAACAAACGGCCCTGTCCTTTCCATCTGTCAACCAATGGGACATGCAAGCAAACACACTGCATGCCAGAGGATCGCCGGCAGGCGGGTTTATACTTGATTCTCTTTGTCCTAAATGGATCCTGATTATTTAGGACATTAAGGACGTTTGTATTAATAAGAACACCAGCAGCATCTAGAGAAATGAAGACACCGGCCGATTCATTTTAGACTGGATATGAATGTGTTGGGATTAAAGGTGGGTAGATTGCAAGCTTCAACAAAACCCTGATTTCTGGGTGCCTACCTGGGTAGTACTTCTAATTGCAATTGGGTGAGGATCACTAACTGTGTCTGGGAAGATTCCTGAGGGGGGTGATTTGTTTGGATTGATGGTCAGTATCCAGCCCACAAGGGATAGAATATCATTAGGCTTGTTGAGTCTAGATGAGGTTTGGATAGTTTAAGTACAGCCAGATAGATTTAGTGATACTGTTAGCAAGTCCATAGCAAGTGAGAGTCAATCTATGGTTGGGTCCTCAATAATAATTATTTTGTAAATGCTGCTAGATTTACTTGATGAACTCCAGAAAAAATATCTTCCATAGTAGAGATGTTGCCTCCTGGTAGGATGTATAAAGCAATGAAACTTGCATTTTCTGTGTGTTTAGCTTGAGAAGGGAAATGAGGATTTCAATATTACTGACAGATGGCAAATTACCAGGGTACAGAGAGAGAGAGAGACTGAGGAATAGTAGATAAATAAATCCTCCCCTCTTTTCTATATGATCAAGTCTGTAGATGATGTATTGGAGTGGGGAACATTTCAGCATTATTATTGTCAGGTTTCATCAATGGTGAGTGCATAGTTAGCAGCTCCTGCAGCTCAGTTATTTTGGGTGAGTGCATGGTTAGCAGCTCCTGCAGCTCAGTTATTTTGGGTGAGTGCATGGTTAGCAGCTCCTGTAGATCAGTTATTTTGGGTGAGTGCATGGTCAGCAGCTCTTGCAGCTCAGTTATTTTGGGTGAGTGCATGGTTAGCAGCTCCTGCAGCTCAGTTATTTTGGGTGAGTGCATGGTTAGCAGCTCCTGCAGCTCAGTTATTTTGGGTGAGTGCATGGTTAGCAGCTCCTGTAAGTTCAGTTATTTTGGGTGAGCGCATGGTTAGCAGCTTCTTCAGCTCGGTTATTTAGGGTGAGTGAATGGTTAGCAGCTCCTGTAGCTCAGTTATTTGGTTAGTAATGCTTCTGATGTTACTCAGGAGAAGCTTCAGCTCTGAATGGGTAGTGGATGCGTTGGGTGGACTAAAAGGTGAGGGTGGGAAGGGAGACAGTCACATTCGGCCACTGGAGGGTGGTTCAGGGTTAGGGAGAATATCTAACAGAGCTGAAGTTTGATGGGTGACAGCCCATTATGGGAACAGAACCTTCAGTTGTAATTTTGCTTTAATTGAAATCTTGACTTGCAGAGGTGAGGCTGCAACATAGGAATGTTTAAAGATCTGAATGTTGACAAAGCTGGATCCTGCACTAGGTGACCTATATAGTTGCCTAGGACCTGCTGGCTGGGGAGGAGTCTGGGGGTTGCCACAATATGTAATAACAATTAAAAAACAATTTTACAAAACAACTGAAATAAATGTCACATTCCTTCTTTAAGGATGCACAGTGCATCAGTGGTCTGCGCTTGCATCTTTAGTACAATGCACACACACAGAATTTCAAAATTAACCAAACAGCAAAAGCAGCCACTGCAGATAGTAACCCAAGTAAAATCCAAAAACCAAAATGATCAGGACAGCCAAACTTTTATTGCAAAATCATTTAAAATATTAGCGCTTTCATCTAACTCATTGTAGACATCTTCAGAAAGAAATAAGACTATCTAAAAAGACCGTAACATCATGAAAACACTCTAAACAGGTTCATAAGTTAGTACTAAGCTAACTGCCCTTGCGAGCCATTTTAAGCCTAGCCAATTATCCCTTGTGAGACTCAAACCATGCACCTTGTGTTTGTAAGGCAAACACTTTAACCATTAGGCCACCCTCCCAACCCTTTTATATCAAACAGAAGTATGTAACAAAAAGGAAGTATGCAACAATGTATCAAAAAAGACAGAAAAAATTCTTCAATTGACCTGTGTGATTTAAAAGTAATGTATGCTATTTAAAAACAATGGTGAAGCTTTCTAACACTGAAACCCACTAACATGTCAAGCAAGAAAATATTAAAAGCTCCACTTTGAAAGTTTAAATAGCATTCCACCACTGAATACTCAAAAAAAAAAAAAACTAAAATATGCAGTCAAAGCTCAAAGTTTAGAAGCCTTATATTGCATTCACTAGTAATGGATACTACTTCATTTAAACCTGGTACACTAATGCATTCATGACATCCAAATGCAACTACCAACATAATTCCTTGTGCAATAATAAATTCTGCCAGTCCTCTGTTTTCATCTGTAATCCTTTCAAAAATGGAAAATCTAAACAAAGAAAATGCTCACAGCTTAGTGCATTCCTTGCTAGGCCACTTTTGTTGTCTCTTTTCTTTAATGCTATACAAATACTGATAAATATGTTTAAGTGAATTGTTGGTCGTGCCTATATAAAATGCTGTGCATGACTGACATCAGGCAAGGTAAACAACTTTAGATGTATAGCAAAAATATCTGCCCCTATAAGCCAACTTCTAACAGTGACCCACTGTGGTTATTTTCTATATTCGTACATTGTTTCCACCAGCTACATTTCAATGTCTCAAAACTTCAACTACACGATTTTTTTTATCTGGTCTCTCTAGAATTGTCTTGAAGTTTGGATGTTTCTTATAGGTGCAAGAGGGCATACCATCAAAGTGATCTTTGAAGTCAGTTTCATTCTGTACTAGTGGTCACTTTTTTAATATGATATTCCTGATATCTGCTGCATCCAAGCAGTAAAGAATGATGAAATTCTGATTACTTATATTCCTTCATTGACCTCTGTTGGTTCCATCGGTGCATAAACCATGATGTTTAATTGGAACGCACTTCTTAGTTCTCTCTGCCCAGGTTTCTTCTTTGATCTTCTCAACCAACTCCACAGGGTATCCGTGATGAAAAAACATGTTTTTTAATAACTCAAACTGTCTGGAGTACTCGTCATTGTTTGATGTTAACCTGGAAATTCATGCAAATTGACTTTTTAGAACCCCCTTTCTTTCGATGAAAAGGATGGCAACTCCTAAAATGCAGAAATTAATTACCATGTGTGGATTTATGATATATAGATGTGTCTAATGTGCCATTGCTGTTCTTCACAAGTTAAACATCCAAAAAGTTTTATCGTGTGCTCTTTGATGTCAAAATCTAAGTAAATCTGTTGATTTCTTCAGTTCTGTTATGAACATTTCCAGTTGGTGTAGAGTACCTGACCAAACAAAAAAGTTGTCATCCAAAACCCGGCAACAGCACTTGGAATGCTGAAAATAGTTCAGTTTAAATACACATCCTTTTCCCATTTTAATAAAACTGTGTTAGCGAAGGATGGGGCACAAGCCACACACATTGCCACCTTGGAGATGTGCTTAAAATATTCTACATCAAAAAACAGGAAATTATTGGTCAGGACTGTTGCAAGGGTAAGCACCAATATCATGGTTTAAATTTAGCATATTTACATATTTCTGTAATGAAAGAGATTGGATATTCTATACTGAGTCAGCAAGGCCAGCAAAATACCTATGATTTAGGGCTGCCTGCCATATAAAGTAGTACAGTATTCAAATGAGATGAAACCTCAACCTTAGACAGGACTGGATAATGACCTGAAAGGAAGAACCAAAATAAATCATTTTCTTCTTCATTATGACAGGCTGAGTAAGTTTCATGATCAGGTAACTAATATACTACAAGAACATGTTCCTGCTTTTGGCCATGCACCTTGAGGTTAACTAAAAAAAGTAAAGAATCAGAATAGTTCCATAAATATTTTAGAGAGAGACAAATCATTAACAGTTCAGATGAATTAGATTTTACTAGGTAGAGTGCAAAGGATTAAGTTTATCATTTGTTATATGGGAAAGGGAGAGCTGGTCTGTGGACACTTCAGCTACAACCCAAGCCATAAAGAAAGGGTGCATAAACCCTGAGAACACTGCCGCACATGCAGAACTGTTCACGGAAACCCTGTACAAGAATGTTGATAGCTGCACACAGACAGCTGTACCCACCAGAAAGAAGTACAAAACTAACTCAAAAAACAAGCCACCTTCGTGGAATCACAAAATCAATAGGCTGTATAACAGAAGAAAGAAAATCATGGCGAAAATTAAGAGGTGCAGCACCCAGCATGATAAAGGCATCCTCATCAAACTAAACAAGTACCTCATTGGACAAATAGTCTACCAAAGCCAAATTTGAGATGAATCTGGCTTTCCAGGCCAAGGACAACCAGAAGGCATTCTTTAGCTATGTCTGCAACCTCAAAGGCAATACACAGTTGTGTGCAGAGCTCATTGTAAATGGAACCACCTATTCTGAGCCAGAAGATATAGCAAACCTACTGGCCAATAAATTCAGCTTCAACTTTACCCCTCTCTCCCCCTCTACCTTACCTCAGAAAGCACCATCTCCTGCTTTCACTAGGGATCAGGTCCTTAATGCTTTCTCTAAGGCCAAGAACACTGCATCAATGGGCACAAACAATATCCCAGGATGCCTTCTAAATAGCATGAAGCATGACCTATCAGGGCCTCTGAAATTGCTATTTAACTATGGCTTCCAAACTGGCTTTGTGCCACATGAATGTAGAACAGCAACAGTCATCCCTCTGCTCAAAGGTAGGCCAACTACAGACCCATAAGACTCACTAGACTTATATGTACAGCCATGGAAAGAATTATCACGGAAATAAGCAATAGTTGCATAGTAAACCTCGAGACACTAGACCTAACCCAGTTTGGTTTTGTCAAGGGCAGATCATGCCTACTCAACCTGGCTGACAAAATTTACAGATGATTGCAAATTAGGAGCCGTCATTGAATCCCACATTGACACAAATGTTCTCCAGGAGGGGCTGCCACAGACAAATAACTGGTGTCAGAGCCAGGGACTAAAACTTAATGCCAACAAATGCAAATAGTATCCTTTGGGAAGTCATCCACCCCTGGTAACTATTATATTGACAACACACCCCTTAGAGTAGAACGAGTAGTCAGGGACTTAGGGACACACACAGATAGTAATCTAGCCTTTGACCATCATGTGTCTACAGTAGTGAGGAAATCCTTCTGTGTTGTGCAACCTAAACAAAGGTATGGCATCTAAGACAAGGAAGTCATTGTTCCACTGTATTTGGCATTCATCAGACCTACTGAGTACAATGCCCCCTTTGGTATGTACATAACCAGGCATATCCAACAACTGGAACACCCATAGAGGTTCTTCACTAAAAGAATGCAGGGCTTAAGTAAGATTGCTTGTGACATTTGAATTCTAACTGATGGTTGCCCTGTCATGTCTTTGTGAATAAAGTCGATTTTTCAGCAAGGACTGAGCAGTCTTCCTCTACTGGTACATTTTCCTGTTTTGTGAGTACTTGGTTCGTGCTAGCCTCCTTTTTTCGTGTTTTGGTTTTGTTATGGAGGTGGAGGAAGGCTTTATAGCACCCAGTGAAGGTGATTCACGTCAGGACACAAACGCTAAACTGGATAAACTTTCTGTACAACTTACTCAGCTTTTGGAGCTAATGGCTAGAGACAGTAGCATTTTGATGAGTTCACCGACGGGAATTCCGGTGAACCAGGAAGCGCTACCAAGGAGAGAGAGGAGAGGACTAAGGCGACGAGCTAGCAGCCAGTCTGAGCGGGATGGTGAGCCTGACGAGAGAGCTGCAATGGTACCTGGAACTACTGACACCAATGAATTTGGGAGAGGAGTCCCCTCAATCTTTAGGTCTTTGCAAAACGAAGACCTGAATACAAATTTGAACCAATGGATGGATGTCCCCACTGGAACTAGACCTAAACAGAGTAACCCTGGCGCCAGAGGCTTTAGTGAAGCTTCATCAAATAGGAGGCAATCAGGTACAGGACAGAAAGATAAAGTATATGTACAAACGGACTTTAATACTGTTTTGAAAGCACAATATAGTTTTAACTCTAAAAATGTACAAAAAAAGAAAGTTGTTGATGTGAATTGTACTTTTAGACAGAACATGGATGTATTTGATGAAATGCTTTTTAAATTTAAAAGTTTAGAGTTAGAGAACGCTTATTTAAAGGAATGCATAAGTTTAAATATTGTTCCCAAAGGATTAAGGGTCTGTAAATATCCCAATAAGGTAAAGGTGGGATCAGAGTTCCATCAGGAACTTCTTAATGTTTTCAACAACTGCGGTTTGGATATTCTAAGGGCTATAGTGAAAGAAAATATAAGGGAAATGGAGGGTTTAAATGTGAAGCTTGATGAACTGAATAAAGCTATTACAAATGACCTCTTTTTTTCTGTTGATAAAAATCAGGTGAAATATCAACTTATTTTGAAAAATATTGAGAGAAGTTTGTCTAATGTGTTTGAGAGAAAATGTAAAAAGTTAGGGAGGGATATTGAGGAATATAAACATAAAAGTAATTACCCTAACCCACGAAGTGTGTATGTTAAGAAATATGACTTTCATTCTAATCAAGAGAATATGATGGAAGTACCAGAAGAAAGACAGGATAAGGGTGAAGTGGGGGACGAACAAGAATATCCTGAACTAAGGAGGTCTGAGAGGATTAGGAACTACCATCAAAAGAATTTTCAAAAAAACTTTCAGGAGGGGAGGGGCCCAAAATAACGTCCTCAGTACAGGAATTACAACAGGAACTACCAAGACTGGTAGTGGAAATTTGTGATGGAGGGCAGGAGAGAAGTGTGGAGAAACTGTTAACTAAGGATGGAATAGTGTACAAAATGAATGATTATAGTATATACAACTATAGTACCCTGGAGGTTAGTGAAGTGTTTTTTAGTCTTTTTACAAAGGGATTGAAGTTTGTTCCTAACAAAAAAGCAGATGTTAGTAAAGTTTTGATTGACTTGAAACTTTTTATTAGGAAAAAGAATTTTGAACTAATGTTTCAGGGACAGGATAGAAACAATTTGTGTACAGGTGTTAGTAATCTTAGAAAAAGAAGTATATATAACCCCCCTATTAACCAGCAACTGAAAAATTTTGAGAATTTAGTGGAGAAAAAAATTAGAAAGGAATTGTTTAAGAACAGGGTAACACCTAACCTTTCTAAGGAAGAGAATGAGCTACTTCAGCAGTTATCAGGAGATCAGAATATTAGAATTCTTAAGCCAGATAAGGGAGGGGGACAGTCATTATGGACCAGATCTACTATGAATCTAAAATGTTGCAGGTATTAGAAAATGAAGATAGGTATATGAGGGCCTCAATAAATGAAATTAATATTAGTAATCAAAAAGTGTGTATTGTGCTTAATGATTTGTTGTTGGAAGGTTCTATTGATGTTAACACATTTAAATATTTGCATGTGGACAAACCAAAAGTTCCCATCATTTTTGGAGTACCAAAAGTCCACAAAAATGTGTTAAATCCACCAATGAGACCTATAGTTGCATCAGAAGGCTCAGTGACTGCCCCCCTAGCAAAATGGCTCGATATTAAATTAAAAGAAATATTAAAGGAAGGGCCAGGAATAGTTAAGGACTCCTGGGACTTATTAAGGAATTTGAAGGAAGAGGTGTTTGATGAAAATTTAATATTCATAACACTTGACATAGTAGACTTATTTTCCTCCATACCACATAAAGAAGGTATGGAGTTGTTTGAGGAAGCTTTGGTAGAGTATGGTAAATTTTCTCAGAATGATTTCCGCCTGGCCTTAACTTTAATGGATTTGGTTCTTACCAATAATTATGTACACTATGAAGGGGAGTTTTTTAGACAGATCCAGGGTGTAGCTATGGGTGCACGTTGTGCACCCACTTATGCAAATATCATCCTTGATAGATGGGAGCAGAAATTTGTATTGAATTCTAGGTTTAATAAATGCTGGAAATTGCATAAGCGCTACCTGGATGACATATGTCTGTTATGGGTTGGCTCAGAGAGTGAATTCTTAGCTTTTCATGAATACTTGTCCAGTACTACTAGCTTCCTTTCCTTCACCTATAATATGAGTGAGGAATGCCTTAAGTATCTAGATATATATGTAGGGAAGGATGATGGGAAGTTTTTTTCTAGGGTCTTTAGAAAAGACAGTTATTCAAATTCCTATCTTTCATACCAGAGTGCCCACCCTCACCATCATAAAAAAGGAATAATTAAGGGACAATATGTTAGGGGTAGCAGAATGTCCTCCAGGAATAAAGATTTTAAGGAGGAATGTGAGAAATTGCATGAAATGTTCCTAGAAAGAGGCTACCCCGAGGCCTTAATAAAGGAAGTGGAAAATGAAGTGGTGAGTGGTAGACAGGAAAAGTACTCCCCGATTCTAGGGAAGGAGGAATACTTTAAGGCTTTGGGACAGGTAGAAGAAGTGGATGTTAGGAATAATTTAGTTATTGATTATAATGGAGAAGCCAAATTTATCACTAACTTAATACAAAATGAATGGCAGAAGTTTAGTGAATTATCGTACTTGGACTCTCTATTTGAACACCCATTTAAGTGTACATTTAGGAAGGGTAAGAACCTTAAAAATTATTTTGAGACTAAGGGGAGGGGGTTAACATTTAGGAAGGGTAAAATAGGCACTTTTAAATGTGGAAGTTGCCCACAATGCCCCTATATTTATGCTAAGGACACAGTATACATACAGAGCAGGGACATATTGATAAGGAGCTCTAAGTTTGCTAATTGTCAAACAGGTGGAATAGTGTATTTGAGTCTGTGCAAAAAGTGTGATGCTTTTTATGTGGGCAAATCTGAACGTAAGCTGAAAAATCGTATATATGAGCATAATTATGATATTAGAACTTGCAGTAATAATAATGCTTTGTTTAGACACAAAAGGAAATGTGTTGAAGCAATGTTTCATTTTTATGTCTTGGAAGTTGTGAATAAAGATATAAGAGGGGGGCCTTGGGAAGACACTATTGAATATAAAGAACTGTTATGGCAATTACAGTTGGAGTCATATAATCCACCAGGCTTGAACAATATTGTCTCCTTGGCCCCAGTCCTCAAATTGAGGGCAGCAAAATTGTAAGTATTTAGTTTGTGGCCAGAATAATAAATTGCCTTTTTTTGCCCTTCTTGATTTAATTATGTTAGGCTTAATCAGTTGAAGCTTTTTTGCCTATTATTACTTTTGTATATTATGACTTTTGTCCTATATTTTTTAGTATTAGTTGGTTTAGGATTATATTTGAAATGTTGGTAGTTGTTATTACAGACCTAGTATTTAGAAAGCTTATGCACTATTGAATGTACCCTATTTTGAACACTAGAGGGGGTAAGAAGATTAGGATATGTGTTATAATATAAGGAGATTTTTTATGAATGTTTTTTTAAAGAAATGTTTTTTGAAATTAGAAAGATATGTAAATGTTATATTATTATAACATGAAGGATTTTATATGTGTTAGATATTATGTTCTGACAATTAGGTTTGTGCTTAACAGTATTGAAGAAGTTAAGGTTATTGTATGTGATGTTTAGAATGATTTATTTGAAGTTGTACTAATTGTGATGTAGTTAATTCATTTTAATTGTTTAATAGGATTAATTAGGTATGTATAAAAGTAGACAGGCTTGTTGGGAGGAGAATGTATTGCATCTGAAGAAGTGTTGCAAACGAAAACGCAGGTGTGTAGACATAGCGTTAGTGCTTGTGACATTTGAATTCTAACTGATGGTTGCCCTGTCGTGTCTTTGTGAATAAAGTCGATTTTTCAGCAAGGACTGAGCAGTCTTCCTCTACTGGTACATTTTCCTGTTTTTTAAGTAAGATTGCCTCAATCTCTATCCCTGTATTCTGTCTCCTACAGGCTTTTGAGGGGGAGATCTATGCGTGACATGCAGGGCATTGTTAGACCCCACTCTGATGGACCATCTGCATATCCACAAAACAAACAGCACCAGAATTACCCATTTTAAAGACTTAATCCTTGCCTGTGATATAAATAGAACCTGCTGAAGAGACAGGTATGTATCCCAGAGATTACTCCATCTCTGGAACAGGCTCCCCATCCATGCGAAGCAGAGTTCCTCCCTAACCCAATTGAACTGCAACCTAGACAATTGGATAGGGAACAGGAAATTCATCCCTGGTTTGACACCTATGTCTCTCTAATGGATACAGGCAACCTGTAAATGGTTCATCTCCCAGTCCCTAGCCCCTGCTTATACTTATCAAGGGTATCAGAACTTGTCAGAGATCTGAGATGCATGGCTCGGCTTAAAAAGACCATTGTGGTCATTAGCCTAGTAAACATCTATGAACCTACACACAATATATTTAGCGAGACGAATTTTAGGCTCCATATTGAAATGTCAGCACTGGAAATGCCGAGTGCTGACAAGCAGAAATAAAAAATCCATAAAAGACCGAATCTCAAAGATCCTCCTTCTCCTTTAAACTTTTTTTTTGCAGGGGGCAAGCCACTCTGCACCCCTGATGTGAGGGACAAGTCCCCCACACACCCCTAACTTATAAATACCAGCTCTGACATTACCATACTTCAGATAAAATGGGATATTCCAAGTAATGAACATCTTGGTCTTGGTGTATCCAAGTCTATTTTTTGGCCATTCAGTCTCCATGTCTTAGGTCTCACTCTAGCAAGCGCCAACATTCCAAATCATTACCCAAGTTTAATGCTGCTAATCAATCAGCAAACAAGAGACAAAAGTAATACATGCCAATTCCAGATAAACAGTGACAAGAAGTCAAATTTTTGCCCTAGATCCTGGAGTTATGAGGCAGACATTTAGGCAGTAAGACAACATACTGCCAATTTCACTAAACTCTAAGCTCTCTGCATTAAGACTGCAAAGGTCAAATGCTGCAGAGTTTTGTGTATAACGATGCCAAACAGAACTCCAATGTGTGTACTACCAAGAGCTGATATGAATGCACACTGATGTTGGACTTGGAAAGGAAATATTAACTTGGAAAGTTGTATTAAAAAAAAATAGTTCCCAAGACATGGGTATACTGTGTGTCATGACTGATATGAAACAACCATTTTTATGCAAAACAGACTCATTCTGTTGTGTAGTAAAACTCTGATATCACAGAACAGCAATGATTATTTTTTGTTGTAAAAATGTATGTTACATGTTGCCTCTCACACTCACCAACTGTAGGTCAAGTCTTGTCTCTCTTTTTCAAAAGGCCTTAAGAATGTTGATCTGTTTGCTTCATACTCCTGTTGGATACTTAAGCATCATCTAAAGATCATTTGCAGCTTCCAATTTAATTTGCTAATTAAAGTACCTATTCTATGTTGTGGCAAACAAATAATGACGTCCTTATCGCCTGCATCGCTATGCACATCATTCTGGCACTGAAAGATTATGCTAAAGAAAGAAACGGTCTTCATTTTCTGAACGCAACCTGGACTGTAGAGGAATAACGTTTACCAGAAAAAGAACACCTAAATAAAAAAGTTAACACCACTTGCTGGAAATCAATATGATTTTTTTTTCATGTCTGGATCATGACAGGGAAGGATCACTGCACAGATATAAGTAATGTACAATTGGTTACACTAATCTGTCTCTAGTCTGAGTTTCTCTGATGATTTTTAGTCTATTCATGTATCTCCACTCTCTGTGTGAATTTATAGCACACCATTTCTAAAAGACATTTTATTATATTTCTAACTGCACACAAACAAGGACTATGATTTCTCAAATCTTGCCAGTCCTGTCCTCCAAGCAGCTTCTTTGCCAAGCTGATAAAAGCTCGTCATCGTTCCATTTTTTAAGCCACAAAACTCTTCCAAAGATGTTTTTTTTTCTTGACAAAATTGTAAATAAAACATTCAGGACTCATGCTGCAAAACAGCTTAAAGGCTACTACATTACCTTTTACAGCACTGTGACTTGCATTCAAACTGCACAATGTATTTGCATTCTGAAAAAAATTAATTCCCACATTCCATGAAGGAAACATGGAATATTCTTAACAAGAGATAAAAGCCAAGCAGTTACCATCTCCAAGGCAATGGACAGATTTATAGTCCATATGAATATCTCGAGAATGAATTTAAACAAAATGCATTTACAATACAAAGAGCAAAAGTCAGTTTTGTCCTTCAACATTCAAGGCATGAAATAGCTCAAGCTTTATGATGGGGGTTAGAAAAATGAAAGCAACTTAAATGTTGTGTTACAAAACTGCATTTGTTTCTATTATCCAAATTCTATAATTATCAAGATAAAGACAATCTAAAATTACCTATTATCAAAAATCTGACACCCATGATGATTCAATTAAAGAAAAAAAAAACTGCATGACACTGCAGTTTACTTTAACTTTGCACAAGACAAAGTCAGAGGGGCAGGTGTGATGGAAGTAGAACTAAGACAGATTAGGGCAGACTTAATCTAGGCCTGATAAAGTGGCGCAGTGGCAATGGAATATCACCTCGCTGTGGGAGAAGGAATCCGAGTTTGTGTGGGATATATAAAAGAACTAGCTGGGTACGTCTGTTTCTCTCTCGTTCTCTCTCCATTCAGGATCGCTTTTCACACCAGCTGTTTCAGTCAGGGGTGGTCTCTCTGCTGATTTAGTGTTGCCCTTCACTTAAGGCCCTGGGTATGTATAGTGTTACTCATAAGCCTCTCATTCAGTGCTGTACACTTGGAATTTGTGTCAGTAGACAAGACAGTCCCCCTCACTGTACCTGCAAAATGCAGATACATTTTTTTTCTGTCTGCACTTCCTGCAAAATGCAGAGAGATAAAAACAAATCTGTCTACATGTAGCTAATGACTATTGAGAGTGTTCAGCTTTTTTAGGGATTGTGGGTGTACCAAGCCACTGGGGATGCACAAGCCAGTGCATTTCATTGTGCCAGTCCCAAGCCCAGATAAATGGGGAGGGTTGCGTCAGGAAGGTATCCGGTGTAAAACCTTTGCCAAATTACTTGGGCAGAGAACATTTCATATTTCCATACCAGATCAGTCGAGACCCAGGTTAATGACAACTGCCACCAGTACTGTTAGCCAACAGGGTGCTGGCAGAAATTGAGCTACTGTTGGCCGAAGGAGAAGAGGAGGGGGAAGGCATACCTGAAGGCAGGAAGAGAGGAGGAAGGTTAGGAGTGTAGTAGTGTGGGTAGGAACTTTGAATGTTGGCAGTATGACTGGTATAGGGAGAGAGCTAGCTGATATGATGGAGAGAAGGAAGGTTGATATATTGTGCGTGCAAGAGACCAGATGGAAGGGAAGTAAGGCCAGGTGTATAGGAGGCGGGTTCAAATCATTCTATCATGGTGTGGATGGCAGGAGAAATGGGGTAGGGGTTATCCTAAAGGAACAGTATATGCCAAGAGTGTTTTAGTGAGTGTCTGATAGAGTGATGTTTATGAAGCTTGAAACTGATGGTGTAATGATGAATGTTGTTAATGCATATGCTCCACAAGTTGGGTGTGCGATGGATGAGAAAGAAACATTTTGGAGCGAGTTGGATGAAGTGGTGGTGAGTGTACCCAAGGGTGAGAGACTAGTGACTGGAGCGGACTTCAATGGGCATGTTGGTGAAGTGAACAGAGGGGATGAGGAAGTGATGGGTAGGTATGGTGTTAAGGAGAGGAATGCAGAAGGTCAGATGATTGTGGATTTTGTGAAAAGGATGGACATGGCTGTGGTGAATATGAATTTTAAGAAGAGGGAGGAGCATAGGGTGACATACAAGAGTGAAGGAAGATGCACACAGGTGGATTATATTCTATGTAGGAGGGCCAGTCTGAAGGAGATTGGAGACTGTAAAGTGATGACAGGGGAAAGTGTAGTTAAGCAGCATAGAATGTTGGTCTGTAGGATGACGTTGGTGATCAAGAGGAGGAGGAGGAGTGGGAAAGCAGTGCCAAGGATTAAATGGTGGAAGTTAAAAAAGGGTGATTGTGAGGTGGAGTTCAGGGAAGACTTAAGACAAGCACTGGGGGCAGTGAAGAGTTACCGAATAGCTGGGTGACTACAGCAGAGCTAGTAAGGGAGACAGCTAGAAAGGTGCTTGGTGTGACATCTGGACAGAGGAAGGAGGACAAGGAGACCTGGTGATGGAATGAGGAAGTACAGGAGAGTATACAGAGGAAGAGGCTGGCGAAGAAGAAGTGGGATTGTCAAACAGATGAAGAAAGTAGGCATGAGTATAAGGAGATGAGGCGCATGGCAAAGGGAGAGGTGGCAAAGGCTAAGGATAAGGCATATGGAGAGTTGTATGAGAGATTGGACACTAAACAGAGAGAAAAGGACCTGTACCAATTGGCTAGACAGAGGGACAGAGCTGGAAAAGATGTGCAGCAGGTAAGGGTGATAAAGGATAGTGAAGGAAATGTACTCACAAGCGAGGAGAGTGTGTTGAGTAGATGGAAAGAGTACTTTGAAGGGCTGATGAATGAAGAGAATGAGAGAGAGAAGACTGGATGATGTGAGGATAGTGAATCAGGAAGTGAAACAGATTAGCAAGGAGGAAGTAAGGATAGCCACGAAGAGGATGAAGAATGGAAAGGCTGTTGGCCCAGATGACATACCAGTGGAAGCATGGAGTTGCTTAGGAGACATGGCAGTGGAATTTTTAACCAGATTGTTTATTGAAATTTTGGAAAGTCAGAGGATGCCTGAGGAGTGGAGAAAAAGTGTTTTGCTACCTATCTTTAAGAATAAGGGTGATGTGCAGAGCCGCAGTAACTACAGAGGGATAAAACTGATCAGTCACAGCTTGAAGTTATGGGAAAGAGTAGTGGAAGCTAGGTTAAGAAGGGAGGTGATGATTAGTGATCAACAGTAAGGTTTCATGCCAGGAAAGAGCACTACAGATGCAATGTTTACTCTGAGAGTGTTGTTGGAGAAATACAGAGAAGGTCAGGAGGAGTTGCATTGTGTCTTTATGGACATATAGAAAGCATACGACAGGGTGCCTAGAGAGGAGTTGTGGTATTGTATAAGGAAGTCGGGAGTGGCAGAGAAGTATGTAAGAGTGGTACAGGATATGTACAAGGGTAGTGTGACATTGGTGAGGACTGCGGTGGGAGTGATAGATACGTTTAAGGTGGAGGTGGGATTACATCAAGGATCAGCTCTGAGCCCTTTCTTATTTGCAGTGGTGATGGACAGGTTGACAGATGAGATCAGACAGGAGGCCCCGTGGACTATGATGTTTGCAGATGACATTATGATATGTAGTGAGAGTAGTGAACAGGTTGAAGAGACCCTGGAGAGGTGGAGATATGCTTTAGAGAGGAGAGGAACGAAGGTCAGGAGGGCTAAAACAGAATATATGTGTTTAAATGAGAGGGAGGGTAGAGGAATGGTGAGGATGCAGGGAGTAGAGTTGGTAAAGGTGGATGAGTTTAAGTACTTGGAATCAACAGTTCAGAGTAGTGGTGAGTGTGGAAGAGAGGTGAAGAAGAGAATACAGGCAGGGTGGAATGGGTGGAGAAGAGTGTCAGGAGTGATTTGTGACAGACGGGTACCAATAAGAGTGAAAGGGAAGGTCTACAAGAGGGTAGTGACACCATCTATGTTATATGGGTTGGAGATGGTGGCATTGACAAAAAGGCAGGAGTCAGAGCTGGATGTGGCAGAGTTAAAGATGTTAAGATTTGCACTGGGTGTGACTAGGATGGACAGGATTAGGAATCAGTATATTAAAGGGTCAGCTCAGGCTGGATAGTTTGGAGACAAAGCAAGAGAGGCGAGATTGCATTGGTTTGGACATGTGCTGAGGAGGGATGCTGGGTATATTGGGAAAAGGATGCTAAGGATGGAGCTGCCAGGTAAGAGGAAAAGAGGAAGGCTAAGATAAGGTTTATGGATGTGGTGACAGAGAACATGGAGGTGGTTGGTGTGAAAGAGCATGATGCAGAGGACAGGAAGAAATGGAAACAGATGATCCGCTGTGGCAACCCCTAATGGGAACAGCCGAAAGAAGAGGAGGGTGTAGTACTGAAAAGGGTACAAGCAATAACACTATCATTCTCCTGCAGCACTTCAGTATGCTTATGGGGAATGATGGAGTTACCTAGAGGCAGTTTTCTGGAAGGCACAAGCATTCTAATCTAATCCTAAATGGTAAATCCCTTTTGGACGTCTTTGTTATTCATAGTTTGTCCATAATTGGCTGATACCACAGCACCAAGAGGTAAATGTCAAAATCAGCTCTGTCATTTTGTTATCAGATGTTAGGCCATATATGTATTGAACTGTTATATAAAGTAAACGAAGTCAGATGACAGTGAAAAATATTGGACAGACCTTGTAAACCCAAGTGTGTAATGAGGGCATCCTGGGAGAAGTTCATCACCTACCTTCAGAAGAGCTCCCTCATATACAAATGGAGTGTGGAGACATGATGTCTGAATAGACATTGTTCAAAACATCAGTTAAAGCAGGGACAAGGAATAGTGGCCAAATGTGGTTGGTGCTCATAACTGCATTAATCACAGGACACAAGTGTGAAGACCAGTAGTGAAATAAGTGCTTAGTGTAATAAAACAGGCATTCCATACAATGCAGGTGAGATGGATTATTTCCATATCTGCAACAGCTGTGTCGCAAGCTAAGGCCATGGATTGAAAGTCTGATGAGGCCATGGGTGTGGGAGGGGCACTAACTGTGCAGATGAAAAAGGAGTGGGGTCATCAAACAAAGCTTTTAGTTCACAGTATATTCTAGATCACCTTGTCCTGCTATAGTCCTAAGTGTTCGACAGTACTAAAGAGGATGATATGACAGTCATAAGCAGCAAGCCTCAAGCTCCGTTTAACGGTTGCTGGATTCAGACTCTATGATAGAGTAAGGAACTCATCAGTCCGAGGGGATGTCGCAGCAGAACCTCTGCTTTTCCACTTAGACAGATGAGGTGATAAAGTATTGTCTACAACTGTGTTTTGGGGATCAGTTCATGTAGGGCAAAGTAATTTCATCTCTGCTACTTTGAGCTGGTTTTATGTTTAATCTTCTGACCAGAAGGATAAGTCCTTAAAGAACATCATTTATTTTTTTCCTGAAGTCAAGACCCCATTCCCCTTCTTTTAAGGGGGGGGCACTGTACTTGCTGATGCAGATCATATGAAGATTTCTTTCAGCAGCTTGGAAGACAACATGAAAGACTATTCTGTATACAGGCAATTCTGAAGGCATCAAATATGAAAAAAACCTGTCTGGGCACAGTCTGCAAAATCAGGACAGAAGAATGCCTCTTCTATTTGTAGTCCTAGTTTCCACAATAAGGAAGTAAGAGTCGCTTCTGTATTATGGGCTGAACTCAGATTATATTGATGGCTTTCATGGCATGATAGACAGCAGAGCTTTTATAATCCGAAGTATCTGTGCTTTGAGCCTTGGAATTTTCTCCTCACTCTTCAGTGAACCAAAGGAGACCAGTCATGTGTTTATGGCAAAGCATGTAATCTTGGAAACTATGGATTACTATAGATCAGAACCTGCACACACTGACAATTTTATTTACATGCAATATGGCATCTATACTTGAGTAGTCCTTCAAAACTATGAATAAGCACAGAAGAGGGAGATAAAACAAGCTCTGGCCTTTCAGGTTCACTAAACTGGATTGGCCATGGGATGCATGAGCAAAATATTTAATCCACAGTAACAATCTCTCTCTTTCTTTCTCTCTCTAGAAAAAGCCTTGGAACCATTGGATATTTATAAGAGGCACTATACAGAGGTAAAACAAAAAGCAGGGTATGACAGAGTCAAAAAGTCAAGTTATGCCAATAAAGAGTACTATAGCAAGTCTTATTGTTATCTAGACTGTTAAGGATGAAATCTTCAAAGCATATCATAGCTGTGGCAGTACTATAGTCTGCCCAAAGGCCAAATCAAGAAGGGGCAGGCCTTGAAGGTGATGCACCAGGTACAGGGGGCAGCAACATTACAGGCTTCCAGTGGGCCTAATTTAGGCCCATAATGGACAGCAGCTACAATTGAAAGGAGTCAGCCTTCATTTTTAAAATTTGAGAACCTGATGAAAAACTGGTACAAAACAAAATACATGCTTATGTGCTGAATTACGGCAGTTCACAATATATCCTTCCAACATATGTTATCATATATTCGTCACAAATCCAAAATGTGATGCCTTCAGGCACCTTCCCAAACATTCCAGAGAGGAGGCATGGCTTTTCATTAGTACACAAAAAGGTATGGCACTACAGGTTTGAAGGCCTTTAGGTCACATCTGTGGTATGCAAGTAACATGGGTCATTATGCACACCAAGTGTATGCTTCCCTGAGCCCAGTCTGTTTATTTTTTATTATTCTTGACCCTCATCCATCTGTATTAGCATCTGCTCTCCAGGTCTCCCAAATGGAGCTCCTAATTTTTTGTGAAGAAAATTTGGAGACCTTCGACCTAAATTATAAAATGATATGGCTTTTACGGTAGTCAAATTTGTGTGCCCTTTTTTTCACACTTATCCCCTTCCTTTGAAGAACCTACTCAAATTATCTTGTCTAATAAGCCTAACTGATCATAAAAGTCACTGATATAAGGGAACTTTCTTAAATATCTGTACACCTCCTGCGATTATTCCATTATATGTACGAGCCCCGGTGATTTGAAAGTATCTGGCATCATTGCTGTCACACAGTACTAGGACACATGTTTGATTGTCAGCTGTAATGCTTTCTCTGTAGAATTGCCATACTTTACCTGTGCTCATGTGGCTTTCCTCAGGACTATTGTCTCATCTGGAACTGTTTCTTTGTACCACTGCTTGCCAGGATAGACTCAAGCCTCCTGACCCTGAACTGGATGAGAGCATTTATTTACTAAAACAGACAGACATGCAAGGATTGCTGTATATATTCCAAACTACAGGTGTTTGCAACATACGGGTTTCTTACAGACTTGAAAATGAAATTGGTGCACCTTGTTTGCTGTAGCATAGACTATATCCAGGCCTGCTGAATCTAGCTTTGTTTGTATGCTTGTTGTTTGTTTGCTTATTTCCCTGAAATGCTAATTCCACCTAAAATGCGGCTTTTCAGCACTTCTGTGGATCCCTAGTGATATCTGCATTGCTTACTGTACTTATTTCCTTGTTTCACTTGAAAGAAAGTTACTGTTTGTCGTTTTTGAATTTAAGTTACCTGTAACACATTGCATTTAAGATACCTGGCACTTGCTCACTAAAGCAATTATATAAGTCAGCACTAAAAAATTAAAAGCACTACACCCTCACAAACTCCCCTTGAGTACCTTGTTCCCCATTGGCCCTTTTTTTCAATTATAAAGGAATTCCCAATACTATTCTAGCATGTCCAAAGGTCAGTTGTCAATCTCCTCTCCGGTCCAGCTGGTGAATCTGGGAATCTTGAGGCAATGTTACAACTGCCTCATGTACACAGACAACCCTCTCCTCCTCCCAACAAATTCCAACACATGTGAGAGATGCAACCATATAGCCATACTGGAGGCAAAGCTCTCTCAACTCAGTACTGGCGAAACCAGTCAGGAGGAGAAGGAAACCACACTCACTACAATTCCAGTCTCACATAAACCTACCACGACAGCAAACCTAACACAAACACACAAAAACATACTCGGAGGCTCTAAATAAAAATCTGCCTAAGCAGCAGAGACCTCCAAAGCAGACACCCAAGCAACCGCTACTCAAAAACAAAACACGTGCAACACATAGCTCACAAAGCCAGTGTGCTGAACAGTCACAGCCCTTAAGGCTAAACAACACACCTGATACACTTGTAATAGGTGACTATCATCAGGCACACTGACGTTCCGCTCATCAGGCTGAACAAGGAGAAGGTCACGGTGAGCTGCCTGTCAGGCGCTAGGATCCACCACATAACACAAGCACTCAGGTCACTCCAAGGCAAGTACAAATATGACTCAGTCATTGTCCATGCTGGTGTGAATGACCTGAGATGTACCTCCCTGGACTACATGAAAGACATAGAGAGGAGCTCTCTGAGCATGTAGCCCAGGCCGGTATGACACTGACCTTGAGTAGCATCTTACCCTCACCAAGAATGATGCCACAATATGAAGACAAGATGATCAATTTCAACAACTGGCTTAAGTATTGGTGTCATTTAAAGGGGATCCAATGCCTGTTAGCCTGGGATGCCATGCTCGACAAGCCATGATGCTTCGCTAGGGACGGCTTGCACCTGTCACCCCTGGGCTTTTGGATATTGACAAAGGCTCTTGCTACCCCCATAGTGCCTTTTTTAGGCAAGGCTCAAAAGACAAACCCACCTCCATAGGTATCACAAGGGATAAGAAACTAAGAGTAATGCTACTCAACGCCAGAAGTCTAATCCTCAAGATGCATGCACTCGAAACTATCCTTAGCATGGAGAACATAGATATCTGTGCAGTAACAGAAACCTGGTTCAAGGCTCCCGAGAGCACCCCAGCACTACCAGGTTATACCTCATACCATGCTTTTCGGCCCCAAAACTTGGACCGAACCACAAAAGGAGGGGGAGTATCAATATTCAAAGATACCCACACCTCCAGGTTGGTGGCACAGCACGAAGCATCAGAGACTATCCATGTGCAACTAACAGTGAGTAAAACTGCCTTCCATTTTATAGCCTGCTACAGACCACCCTCCCAAACCCAGGAACCCCACTCGGCCTTCCTGAGAACACTGGAAAATATGAAGGTCTCTCCAAACACCATTATATTGGGCGACTTCAACTACCCAAACATAGACTGGGAGCATTACTCTAGCTCCAACACCCTAGCCCAAAGGTTCCTAGAATTTATAAACTCAAATGCTATGGAACAACTTACCACTCCCACAAGAGGGGAAAACATACTGGACCTGATCATCACCAACATGGGGACTCTATGCTCCAGACCAGAAGTGTATCCCTCACTGGTAAGATCAGACCATAAACTAATCTCACTGGATATTAACATCCCTACTCCACCCCCTGCCCTGAAAACCACAGTGAAAAACTTCTCTAAAGCAAATTTCACACTCCTCAAAACTGAGGTGGAATCCTTCAAAGCCCCTGGGCCTGTGGAAAATACGGCCCAGACCGCAGAATCCTTTATAAACACATTCTATGAACACCTTCAGGAATGCATGGATCATGCAATCCCAAATAAAACCAAGACCCAAGCCTCCAAAGGCAGACGTCCTGTCTGGTGGACCCCAGCCATAAACAAACTATACAATAGAAGGAGGAAGCTACTAAATGATAGAGCAAAATCCCAAAAAGGGAAGGCATCTCTGATCAGTATTAGCAAAAAACTATGGGCACTCATAAAATTGTCTAAGGCCAGCTTCGAGAGAAAAATTGCACAGGACACTAAGGATAATCACAAGGCTTTATTTAGTTATGTTAGGAACCTGGGTGGGAATTCCCAGATATGCTCAGAATTAGTCCAAAATGACAAAAAATACACCGAACCCACAGACATTGCCAACATCATAGCTGACAGGTTCAGCGCAAACCCCCCCCCCAACAAAAGGGCAAATATCTATCACAGCAGAGTGCTGCCCCCCTGACATCTCAGATGCTCAGGTAAGAGCTGCCCTCTCCAAAGCAAAAAACACAGCATCAATGGGACCAGGCGGTGTCCCGGGCTGCATCCTACATGAACTCCAAGAAGAGCTAAACCCAAACATAAAACTACTGTTCAATCTTAGCCTTACTACAGGATATGTACCCAAAGAATGGTGTACAGCAGCAGTGGTCCCTCTCCACAAAGGTGGTGCCTCAATGGATCCTTCATCCTCCAGCCCCATAAGCCTGACTAGCTTGGTCTGCAAAGCTATGGAAAGGATCATCATGGACCTCATAAATAAAGATATTGGGGACCTACAGACACTGGATCCTACCCAGTTCGGCTTTGTTAAGGGCAGATCCTGCCTCTTAAACCTGGTTGATTTCTTTGAAACAGTCACCAAGGCCATTGACGAGGGGAAGGTGGTCCACACAGCCTAACTGGACCTCGCAAAAGCCTTTGATACAATACCCCACTCTGGCATTATAGATAAGCTCACCAGCTTAAATATAAATCCCTATGTTACTAGATGGGTTGCAAACTGGCTCAAGGACAGAACCCACATGGTTAGAATTGCTGGAGCCATGTCAGACTCCAAACCAGTTACAAGTGGTGTCCCACAAGGCTCAGTCTTGGGACCTGTCTTGTTTGGTATATATATCTTGGAGGTACAGGCCAACATGGAAGGACTGTGGCTGACCAAGTCGCAGATGACTGCAAACTGGGGACCATAATCGGCTCTCCAGCTGACACAAGCATCCTCCAAAAGGGCCTCATAGAAACAGACAACCGGTGCCAGAGCCATGGCCTCAAGCTAAACGCCAAAAAGTGTATAGTCATCCCCTTTGGCAAAAACAAAGTGCCCACAAATTACCACATAGGTGGTAATCCATTAAGTATAGAAGAAGTAATTAGGGACCTAGGGACCCAAGTTGATAGCAATCTCTCATTTGACAACCACGTGGCCAAAGTGGTTAGAAAAACATTTTATATAGCCCACCTAATCATGAAGGGATTCACATCTAGATCAGGGGAGGTCATCGTGCCTCTTTACTCATCCCTCATCAGGCCCATAATTGAGTACAATGCCCCTTTTGGGATGTACCTTACCAGACACCTGCAGCAACTGGAAAGACCCCAAAAGTACCTCACCAAGAGGATCAAAGGGCTCAAACAGATGCCATATGCTGCCCAGTTAAAGAAACTCCAGCTCTACTCAGTGGCATACCGCCTGCTCAGAGGCGATCTGTGCCTGACATATAAAGCCATGTCCAACCCGGAATTAATGGACATGCTGCACCTCAGAAAATCCAAATCCCATCGAGCTACACACTCGAGAGACTTGAACCTCAGCACTGAAATAAATAGGACATGCTGGAGGAACAGATTCATAACCCAGAGGCTCCCTTCACTCTGGAATAAAATCCCAGTCCAGGTTAGGCAGAGTCCCTCATTGACTCTCTTCAAGAGGAATCTTGATGAGTGGATGGGAGATCATAGGTTTACCCCGGGTATCACTTCTGTGTCACTGTTAGACAGAGGCACAGTATACTAACCTCGAAAAAGGGCATAGCAAAATGAATTTAAAATGGGTGGCGAAAGCCAAACACACACTGGCTAGGCTTATAAATGCCCTAGGGCAGATAGGTTCATAGGTTCATAGGTTAGTACTAGGCTATCAGCCCTAGGGCCTATACAAGCCTAGCCATAACAATTCCCTGAATATTTCTTCCTGCATTATTTACTTTCCTGGACCCCTGTCTAGCAGGGCGACTGACGTGATCCCTGGGCTGAATTTCCTTTCTCCCATCCAATCGTCAAGGTTCCTCTTGAAGAGGTCCAAAGAGGCACTCTGCTTGACATGTATGGGCAATCTATTCCAGAGTCTGGGGAGTCTCTGGGTCAGGAACCTATCCCTCCAACATGTTTTGTTTATTGTGATGACAAGGTTTAGATCCCTGAGCGTAGCTCTGAGGGATTGGGATTTCTTTAAGTGTAGCATGTCCAACAGCTCTGGGTTTGACATAGCCTTGTATGTTAAGCAGAGATTGCCTCTCGTGGACGATATACAGAGTATAGCTGGAGTTTTTAAGGTCAGCATAGGGCATCTGCTTTAGGCCTGTGATTCTTTTAGTGAGGTATTTCTGAGGCCTTTCCAGTTGTTGCAGATGTCTTGAGAGGTACATACCAAATGGGGCATTGTATTCTATAATGGGTCTAATGAGGGATGAGTACAGTGGGACAATGACCTCCTTTTTTCTGGATGAAAAGCCCTTCGTGACGAGGTGTGCCACATAGAAGGATTTCCTGACTGTTGTGGCGATGTGGTTATCGAAGGTGAGACCACTGTCCACCTGTGTCCCTAAGTCTCTTATCACACTTTCTGTGTTTAGTGTAATGAACCTATGCATGTAACATTCCAGTAAATGCATGAACCAAATACTGGAATTGTATGTTCCTCTCCCATGTCTTATATATTCCTCCACTGCACCTTAGTTCTAGGGGGCAGCAGTCTCAAATTCTATCATGTTTGCCCTCCATTTGCTTTAAAGTGATTTGTCATTACAACAGTTAATCTGATTTGCTGCTCTCATATGCTGCAGAAGGGTCTTCATGTTATCTGATCACCAAATCAGTTACAAGATTGTATAAAACAAAGCAGATGTTGTTACTGTTTAAAAACGCAGTACATATGTGTTATTGTTTTTCATGAACTGGGTATAAATTAGTTTTTTGAAAGGGGTTAGCTTTATTGTAGTATCAATCGCATAGAGTTTTTGTAATTTCCTTATTTTTTCCATCCCAATATTAAGAAAATAGTAACTTGTCTTGGTATTTTATTTTTATTACTAGACTATAGACTTTGGAAAGCAGTTTAGACCTTGATAGAAGTTGGGCAAACAAATACCTCTCAAAAAAGCCTTTATACACTTTCTTTTTGTGTTTGTAATCAGCTAGTATCCTATTCACTTGATTAAAGAAGCCAAATATTTCTTTTTGTTACATCAGTACTGAATGTATTTGTTAAGTAGGATTGTATGAAGATTTTTTCATTTATCTGTTTTGAACCTATTTCTATTGTGTGAATTATGGTTTTGTTTTTGTATTTGTGTTTTAAAAAAAAATGCTAATAAAAATTAGATTGCAAAAAAAAAAAGCAGTACAGTTTATTTTTCTTTTTTTTTGTTAATTTTAACATTTCTTATACTTTTGGAGTGTCTGATGCTCATAGTGCTTGAAGTACAAAGTTAGTTATGGACTAATATCTAACTACATTCGTTGAGTTATAAACAGTATGAGAGTATAATGAATTCTGGCACAGCTTAGAAATCCTGCTTCCTGGCTAAGATATGAGCTTCTGCTAGGACCTCATGAAAATCAGACAGGCATGCATATATTGTAGCCTGCTACTTTGTGCATGCAGCTTATTTAGATGAGCACAAATAGCAACAAGTGGCATGTCATGGAATTTAGCATTGCTGCCTTACAGCACGTGCTTCACCATTTTGGTTCTTGGCTCTATGTTTTCACAGTATCTACATGTGTTTTTGCAGGGAGTTTGTATGCATCTCTTAGCATGTGTTTGTGTGCGCACACATTCACATCCTGTGATAGACTGGCGTCCTAGCCAGAATGACATTCTCTACCTCACACCCACTGAGTGGCAGTATAAGCTGTCACTCCCCTGTAATCCTGAAATAAATTAAGTTGCATAATCATAGAGTGAATGAAGTATAGTGAGGAATAAGACAAGGATAGGACAGTGCCACAGACCAACGATTAAGTGAAAAGGTATCCTGTGGCTGATGAGTTGATAAAAATGTCACAGTATGTACTTGTATGATTGATCCTTAGTAGTTTGCTCATCTTTTTTCTCTAGTACTTAGTCTTAACCAACTTATAGTATGCTTGTAATTGCATTATAGGACCTCTATAAAATGATGCTGCATTTAGAATTACTATGTCTGAGAATTCTAATAAGTAAATAAATACAAAGAACTTGCCTCCCATTCCCTAGCCAAATGCAGAAGCAGATGAGCTCTAACAAACAATGAGGCATATCAGGTACACAGCTTTTCAAATTTAATTATGTTCACTGCACTGTTTGTGCCCCAGTCATAATAAAAGAACAATTTGCCACTTATGACTTATTTGGACAGAGCTGAGCAAAGGAAAATACTCATATTTCATATTTCAAGCTGAGCTGTGTGCTTTGCTCAGCTGAGAATGCAATTAAGGAGTAGTTATGGAGCAAGCAGGTTTTTATGTCACCATCCTACACAGCTCCAAATGAGATCCCCCTAGACACCCCCTCTGAGGAAGCAACTGAAGTCTGCAGTAAAAACAAAGTCTGTTTAGCTGATGGTCACACTGCCCTAAAGAAAAAAAGACGAAGTTATGAGCAAGATATTAATGAGATTTCTGTTTTGAGAGGTATGAAACCCAGCCTTCCCTGCAGAAAAGGCCAGCATCCGTATGCTGAATAGACAGTCACTAGGTAATATATTCAAGTTTCTTGCATTCCCAGAGGAATTTTATACATGCAAAATGTGTGGAAAAGAAACAACAAATTGTTCTAATGTTGTTCTAAAGCCTTATCAAATTAAAGCATTTTTAAAAAAGTAAAATGAAAATATGAAGAATTAAGTGTTAGACTATACTACGGCATACCCATGTAAAACAGTGTTAATTAAGCATTTCAGTGTGTGAACAAAAAGCATTTTAAAAAGATTGGAGAATTATGACCATTATACCTCAAGGTTTGTAGATTTGGGAGCATAACCATCCTCCGCACTAAAGAGACTAATACACCCATATATTCCCTGTCATTTAATCTCATCCAGACTAATGCAGAGCTACACATGGATATATAATACTGTCAGCAGGATGTGTCACTAGCCAGAGAAGGTGCAGCTCATGCTATGTTCTGCAGAGCTCTGTAGGAGGGAGACCCATACCCTTCTACTACCCCCTCCCAAAGAACAGGAACATGTCTCAGTAGCACACCACTATCCAGTATTGCCTTAGACTTTTCACATCAACCTCAATCATCCAATGAACCACGTAGTCACAACACACATTCATTTTACCCTTGTATATTTGCAGATTAGCAACAGCATATTGGTAGAGCAAATGTAATTTTTTTTTGGTACATTTTATGTTACCCTTATGGTATACTAGGTAAGCAGTTTACATCATGGCACTTTTGGGATGCACATTAATTGTAAAATGCTCCCTATAGCTGACATATTCCCAGAGAGTCAATGCATATGGGGGGGGGGGTGATGTCTGAGTAAACCATTTCACGATTTGTTGTACACTGTATTTTGATGTATGATGTGGACTTGTCAGTATGTCATTATCTGTCCAGGTATAAAGTCAGTTTACTCCTGTGACGGCAGTGTGTCATTTAGCTTCTGATTGTACTGAATCAGGCAGGTGAAATGCATCCTGTCAACCAAGAATGCATGGTCTGCCTCGGACCATATGAAACATACTTTTGTGAGAGTAGGACAGACAGACACACAAACAACTAACATAGCACATGGTATGGGGAAAATGTGTCTTTTTAAGAATTTTTTAATCAGGTGTACTAATGATGATTAAAGAGTTCCATAAAGCATGTCTCAGTGAACTCTCTCACTGTACTTTTAAATATTTCTGGGTAGGCGGGCTGTGTGTATGCAGTAAGGAAACTTGCTAAGCCCCTCTAAGTACACATACCCGACCCTTGGGTCATATCACTTTAAGGAGGTACCATAAGGCAATAACCCCAAAGAATGCATTATGTGCTCTGAGCTTGGCCACTGTTCACCAAAGGACTGTGAGGTGTTCCTCCTGTCTATAGACTACCTCTGATTCAATTCCATTTTTCCGAATATTGTGGGGGACAGGCCTGTGGAATTAAACGGCAGCTCATGACGCAGGTGTGGGACTGAGAGCAATGTTTATGGATACATTGGTCAGTCTTCTTCAGCAGATTCTGAAATGCATGAGAAGCTACTACTGCAGTGCACATGTCCAGCTTGGCCCACTGTTATAAGTAGCACTAGAAACAGCACAGGGGAACACAGGCCAGCACTACTACAGATGGCATGTTTGATTTCCCAAAGCAAAATGATAATCTTTAAGAAGCAAAATGCATGGCCTGACAGCATTTCTAGTATTTCTAATAGATCTTATACTCTATCTTCACATTTTTGCAGTTCTGTTCCAGTGCAATCAAATTTCACCCAGCTACTAAGTCTTATTTTTCTAACAAAGAATACCAGAAATATATATTCCTACCTTCATGGTTATAAATCATATGTTCACTTTCTGAACTGCTTGTACTGGTGAAATTCATAGGGCTAGTAGGCTGAATAGGGTAGACTAGACTTAACCATCACCGGTATCAGCCTAAGGCTCATCTTGTAGGATCCCAGAAAAATTGAGACACATAATCCTTCCAAAGTATCACAAAAGTCTGCTCCAGAGCAACATTTCAGTGGGCTACACCTTGCACAGCTCTTATGGCAGGCATCCAGGATATCTTTTTTCAAGGTACCTAAACCACATCAGCACACTCCCTCTTAAGTTCATAGATTAGTATTAGGCTAATCGTCCTTGTGAGTCATTTTAAGCCTACCCAATTAACCCATGTAAGAATCAAACCCTGCACCCTGTGTCTGTAAAGTAAGCACCTTAACCATTATGCTACCCCTCTTAAATAGGTCAAGCAGCATAAACACACACAAATCCTCCATGACAGCCAAACTCTTCACTCAGTCAATGAAAATGAACCCAACTATCTTGAGAAGAAACCTTATTTCTGATGCTTGTACCTGCAATCCCACGCTCTTGGTTTTACCTGAACTTCATGACATATGATGAAGATATGGATATTAACTGATAAATTAAAAGTTTTGCCCTGTGACTCACCTAAATTTTAATACCACAGTATAGTGGAATTTCATCTCCTTTAAGCCCATCCACTGATCAACATGTTATTCTCGTTTATCTTCTTTCATGAAAAAGACCCCAAGATACATAAACCTCTCCTCCTGATTTAGCTACACCCCTCACCTGCATAGACCAATCAACTCTTTTATGGAGGTATTGTTATTTCTTCCATCCATGGCACACGCAGCACAAGTTTTTCCATTGTATGCTGGGGAAGACCGTCACTTGATTCAAAGCTCGCATCATCATTCCATGGAAGAAAGATGTGACCCTCATACCTACACATTGGATACTCTGTAGACTTTAGCTGAGCATTGATGCCCTACTCCTGAAATTTAGACAGGAGGAGAAAAAATGTTGGAGTCCTATACTCATTTTTATATAGTATAAATAAATAGCAACAGTGCAAATGCAACTCTAGTTCCCCAAGAACAAGGATGTTGTGCGATAGAGCAGCCACACTGGGACCCCAGACTCCTCTGGATCCTTGTAAAAGGCATTGTATGGCACAAAGTCATATCTTCACCTGGTCCAGAAAGGACATTACTGGTAATCCCCCCCCCCTCCCGAATAGGTGTACAAGGATAGAGAGTTAATATACTATTTACAGCAGGACTTGACTCCACAATACTCCCACAAATAAGAGGTGCAGCTGGGGGGAGGGGGGGAGGAGGTAAGCTGCTCCAGGGGCAAATTGTCAGGAGGAGCAATCAGAAGGGAGTGCATTACCATTATTTATAAATGAATGCCAAAAGGCCATTAGTGGTCAGGACTGAACCACTTTAGCAATGTTCAACTACTTGTCAAAGTCATTTTGCTAGCAATTTCCAAACAGACCAAGATAGTTGATCACTCTAACTGAATTTCACTCTCTTTCCTTCTTCACTGAAAATGGAGACCACAAATGTGGAGAGGTTCTAGTAGTTTGTTTGGGCAGAGGTACTCTCCCTGCATTTCATTCAACACTGTAAACGTGCACTATCCATGACATTCCTTCAACGTTCAGTACCTTCAGCATTTCCAAACAGATGTCATCCTCTACTGAAGTCTTGTCACAGATGATGGTTCATATTCCTAGTGGCCTCATCTACAGAAATGGAAACAATCACAAACTCTGGTTTCTGGCACTGTCTTGTCATAGGAAGACACGTCCACCACATTCAGGACTTCCAACTACACTTAATCCAGCTCTTAATAATGTCCCCAGTCAAAGGCAGCATTTGCCCACCTTTACTTGTTGTGTCTTTCGGCTTTTCCCGGTTAGGGGTCGCCACAGCAGAACTCCGGTCCGCTAATGATTGGCAGTAGATTTTTACGTGCCGAGTTGCCGGCCCTGAAGCACAGCCTTCAACAAAAGTACGCCCATTCACGCATGTCTCCACACAGAAGACACTCTAGCTGAGAATTGAACAAGACAACGTCTTACTGTGATGCGACAATGCTACCGCAGCACCACCACCACAGTGTTTTGCCCACCTTTACTAATAACAGTTAATGTCCCAGCTAATTGTGCTCAGCAGAACTGAAATATTGACAAATGGGGCCCTAGGCAGGGTAATGGACTGCCCCCCCCAGCCATTCCAGTGTCCCATTGCTTGGCTATTTCTTCCCACTTACCATACACACTGTTCAAACCTGTCAGCATACACATTATTTTATTCTTTACATCTACAATGATAACAGATCATAGGAGGTTACTAGGTTAATGGGCCTAGGGCCTTTACAAGCCTAGCCAAGTACAATCCCTGTTCCCAAGAATATCAAGTTTCTGAGTGGAACTAAGTCAACAACTAATGCCCTGGTCCAAGAGGGACACAGGTGAAGCTCCCAGGTTGAATGTACATTTGCAGTTTTCCATCCAGTCACCCAAATTATTCTTAAATAGGGTTAGTGAGGGGGCTCTGCTTCAACTGAATTGGAACTTTGTTTATGAGGAGAGGTAATCTCTGCGAGGTGTATCTGTCTCTCCGGCAAGTCCTTTTGATGTCACATACTAGGTTGAGTTCCCTAGAGTGAGTGCATCTTATACCATTTGATTTATGAATGTGCAGCATTTCCATTAGAGCAGGATATGAGATTAATTTACATGCAAGGCAAAGGTCACCTCTGAGTAGTCTGTAAGACACAGAGTATAGTGAAATATTTCAGTCTGTCAATGTATTACATATGCTGAAGAACCTGAATTTTCTTTGTCTTTCCAGTTGATGCAGGTGGCTGGTAAGCTACATACCAAAGGTAGCACTGTACTCTATTACTGGCCTGATGAGTGAGGAGTATGGTGGGGGTTATAACCTATTTTGTTCTGAATACAATGTCCTTACTTATGAGGTGGGTGATGTAGAAAGCCTTTCATACCATTGTGAAGACATGGTGGTTAAAGGAAAGGTTGCCATAACCTGTATGCCCAAATCTCTCACCACTGATTGCATGCTTAGGGTGTTGCTATTAATGTGGTAATGTGCTTAGGGTGTTGTTATTAATTTTATCTGCAGGGACATCATCTTTGCTGAAGGGGATGATAATGCATTTTTTTTGCACTGAGTTTTAGCCCATGACTTTGGCATCAGTCGTTTGCCTGTGTAAGTCCCTCTTGTAGGATGGTGACATTGTTTGGGGACTTGATGACTGTACCCAATTTGCAATCATCAGAAAACTTTGTCTGCCACAGGCCTTTTGTTTTAGCCTGTACATCTGAGAAGTAGATGCTACACAATAGGGGCCCCAGAACAGATCCCTGTGGAACTAGGTCTGCTGGTGGAGACAGAGTCACCTATTTTGACTGTGTGCATTCCATCAGTGAGCCAGTTTACAACCTACCTGACAATATACGGGTTGATCTCCATTTGGGTGAATTTATCAATGATGCCTTAGTGGGGAATAGTGTCAAAGGCCTTGGCCAGTTCCAGGTAGGCTGTATGCATGGATTTGCTTTTGTCCAGGGCTTTGGGGACTTGTCTCAAAGTCCACCAAGTTCAAGAAGCAGGATCTCCCTTCAACAAAGCCAAACTGGGTCAGATCAAGCATTTGGAGGTCTCCTATCTCTTTATTGATAAGACCTATGATTATTCTTTACATAGCCTTGCAGATTAGGCTGGTCAGGCTTATGGGTCTATATTTTCCAGGGTCTGTGCAGGTGCCTCTTTTATGTAACTGGATGATAGTTGCTGTTTTCTATTCAGCAAGTACAAAACCGGTGCTTAGATTGTGGTTAGAGAGAGTACCCAGCAGTGCAGCAAGTTCCTGTTTTAACCCATTTAGAATGCAGCCTGGGATATTATCAGTTCCCACACAGGCTGTTTTTTCTAGCTTTGGAGAGAGCATTTACGACCTGCTGCTTGGAGATACTAGGTGGAGGACATGTGGTAGGGACCTTTGGGTGATACGTGGCAGGCACAGGGGGGAGTAGTTTTTACTGAACCTGTCAGCTAGTAGGTTGGCTATTTCTGTGGGTTCTGTATATGTACTGCCATTAATAACCAGTTCTGAGCAGATCTGGGTTTTTCCTTTAAGGTTTCTGACATAGCTTAAGAAGGCCTTATGGTTATCCTTAGTGAAGGAGGCTAATTTGGTTCATAGTTAGCTTTAGAATACCTTACAATGGGTCTTATTTGCTTGTTTAAGCTAAGGAGGGAGTGCTTCCAATTCAGAGACCATTCCTTCCTGCTCTTGGACAGCAATTTCTCTTATTGTATAACCTGTTAATGGCGGATTGTCTACCTCTCAGGGTTGTTCATTCTTGAGGATCTTGTTTTGATCCTATTAGGTATGGCTGAGTCAATACATTTGTATAGATGCTTATACAAAACATTGGTATAAATCCCAGTAGAGGTGTTCATGTCATCCGTAAGGGTAGGGACTATGAAGCTATTAATGCAGTCATGTATTAGGTTGTAATTGGCTTTGGAGAAGTTTTTTAGTCTTATCAGGGGTCAGATATTATTGTTACTTCTAATGAGACTGATTTATGATCAGACCTCACCAAGTAGGGCCACACACATGGGGTGGTACAACAATCACTCATGTTAGTGAGCACCAGATCCAGAATGCTTGGGCCCCTTATGAGGGTGTCAACCAACTGTCCCAGGGCATTATAGTTGATGAAGTCCAAGAACTTTTGGGCAAGTGTGTTAGTACATGTATAATTTACCCAATCTATGGATGGGTAGGTAAAGTCACCTAAATCCAGGATGTTTGGTTTTATCTTGAACAAATCGAGTAGATATACAGTGTGGGTATCCTGGTTCATGGACAGAGTCCTGTAACTGGCAATAACTCAGAGACATGTCTTGCCTATAGTCAAATTGGAGCTGGATTAGTTCAAGGAAATCATTTTATTTTACAATTCTAGAGGTGTATTTATCTTTAATGAATGCTCTTATTCCACCGCCTTTAGTTCTCGCACATTCAGTTTGTGGTCTGAATGTGTGGAAGGCATTATAACCCTGTATGGCTGGGGTGCTTTCCATTGCCTTAAACAAGTCTCTGTAACTGCATAGATGTCAGCATCTTCTAAAGGTGAGGGTTACTTCCAGTGAGTGCAGTTTTAGGTTTAGACTTCTAGCATTTAGAAGCATAACCCTGAGGTTGCTTTTTGAAGATATTTCTATGTCTGGAATTTTGTTGTTGTGACATTGCCTAAAAAGACACTATGAGGGAGGGAAGAGCCTTAGCCAGCAACTGAAATCCCAGAGGTGGCAGATGACCATCTCTGGCAAAACATTGTGGTCTATGTACTATGTCATCTCAGGTTGACAAGTACTGGATCCCCTTAGAATGACACCAGAAACTAAGCCAATTGTTGAAGTCAATCAGTTTTTCTTTATATTGTGGTATCAACTTAGGTGATGGTAGTATGCTGCTCAAGGCTAGGGACATACCTGCCTGCGGAACATATTCAGAGAGCTCAGTCACGTCTCTCTTCATATAGTCCAGTGAGGAACATCTCAAGTTATTCACATCAACATGAACGGTACTTGTTCTGGAAAGACTTGAGTGTGTATGTGATGTGGCGGATCCTGGCACCCGACAGACAGCTGACCATGACCTTCTCCTTATTCTGCCTGGTGAGAGGGACACCTGTGTGACTCACTATAGATTCACCAAAAAATGGTTTAGATGTACTTTGCCTTATGGGGCTTGCTTGGTGAGATACTTGTGCTTGTGGTTTTATGTGAATTGAGTGCTGTAGGTACTGTATTAGGTATATCATGTTTGTGTTTTGGAGGTGTCTGGTGTTTAGGTAAATTTCTGGAGAGTACCTCTGCATATGATTGATTATGTGTTGAGAGCATGGTCTGTGCAGGAGGTGTAGTATGTGAACTGACAACCTGTTCAGTGTCACTGTTCTGTAAATTAGAGAACAAGTATTCCAAACTCTTAGTGTATATGCATCTCTCACAAACTGGGCTTGAGTGGTTTTGGAGTAGTAGGTTGTCAGAATACATGACGCAATTGCTACACTGCCTCAGGGTACCCATGTCAATCAGGTTGGCAGGAGAACTGACCATCCATAATACTAGGTGTAGATTTGCTTAATTTAATGAGGAAGGATGTGGTTTAATTGTGGACTTTATGCTGGGTCTATACTATTGGAGCTCTCAAGGAGTAGGAGACTATCAGGGATTGGGAGATTTAAGTTAAAGTAGCAATTGCTGTACAAAGCCCAGCTACGGTGCTCTCCCAGCAGCTTACTGGAAAAATGTTCAAAATGACACATTTTGAGTTTTAATTTAAAACTTTGATTTCAAATGTTATAGCATAAAAACTGTTAGCAATTTTATAAACAAACAATACAGTCTCATAATGAAAACAGATTTGGCATGAACAGTAAACTTCTCTGCCATTGAAACTCACATTTATTGAAGTGGCATTGAAACCCACATTCCAAGAAAATGCATGTGGCCAGCGACCGATAAAGTTTATCTATGGGCTATTTTTAAACCATAGGTTCCTTGCACGCATTTTTTCAGACCATGCATGCATGCGTTATGTGATTCACCTTCCTGATTGCATTACATTATATTCCTTGTATAATATACCACCACCTCTGAAAAGTCTCTCTTAAATTTGTTTTGTACATTTTTTCAGTGAGCAATGAAACAAAATGTATGAACCAGTAGTAACAAAACTACCCATTTCAGAACATTTCATCCAAAAAAGGTCACTGGTAGATTTTAATTACAGAAGTTTGAATATCAGTCAGTATGCACAATCTCTGCAGAAGTTTAAGTCATCCGAATAATTCCACATTAAAGAGATCTGTAACTAATGAAGTGGCTAACAAACTTAACATTTCAGTGCTTCATCTACAAATTCAGTTTCTGCTGCCCTCAAAGAATGACTTGCCTATGTTACATTAAAAAAAAATTGGTAAGCTGGTAAAATTTTAATAAGCAATAGCTAGCAAACTAACAATTTCATAGTTACTAAGCATCTCAACCGAAGGAGGAAACACGAGTGTAGCTCCTCCATCCCCCCCTAAAGCACATTGCAGTATCAGATTTCTATCTCCATGGTGTGGTGCTAGAACCCACAGCCTTCTATACCAAAGGCAAGTATGCTACCTGTTGTGCTAACACTGCATTCAAATTCTGTAGCATAAACACTGACTGCCACTTGCTAAACAAAACAGTTGCACATTGAAAACAGACTTCGCTTAGCAACCGTAAACTGCTCTTCCTTTGAAGCTCAAGGTTCCTTGAAAATGCTCCGATACTCGCAATTCCTTGAAAATGCACTGAAACTCAATTCCTTGAGCAGTCTGGTAGTCCGTGCAGAGGATTCAGGCTCTCATCTCCTGTGACTAAGGTACAGGGCATGAGCACAAGTAAGTTAAATGACTAGCTTGACATCCTAATTATAACATTTCTTACATACACCCGCGTACCCACACCCCTTGTCTCATGTCAAGACTGCAACCTTGTCTTGTCTGTCTTACAGCAGCAGCAAACAAGGAAGTTTAAATTCTGCATGTACAGAATAAAGCAGAAATAGTTTTATATATGTGCTAGCATGCATGCGTCATACACATGCAAGCAGAGAGCATGTGTCTTCTTAAAAAAGAAGGTGGTGCCACATTAAAGAAGAAATGTTTTAATTTGTTTAATTAAAAAGTAAATTATGAGGCAGCCCCCTGGCCAGTGCACCCCGTCCAAGCGAGCAAACTCTAGACAACTGCCTAGGTCATCTAGTGCTGGATCTGGCTCTGGTGCAGAGTCAATGAATGATTTGCCAGAACCTCTCAGGCCATCTGAAAGTTACTCGTCTTGGTATTGGGCCTTCACTTTGGTGACACTCCAGCTTCTGCCTTTCAATCTTTCAGTACTTACTAATCAAATCCACAGACTCCCCTCATCACTAGCATTACAACAAAGGCTTCTTTCTTTAACCTAGTGGGTGGCTTCTCCCAGTGTTCACGTCCAATAACAGCACTTGCCACCTTTCAGGCAGAAATCCCTGCCAATGCCTCAAATACTGAGGCCTTTAATGTGGTCCATACAGAGTTCACATCCCTAATGTACAAGACCCCCCTCATTGACAAGCTTCTCATTCTCTCACATAGAATAAGACCAGGTATCCTAGGAAAGAAGCTCATTTCTTTTGGAGGTGGAAGCTGAACAGAAGCATTGACTAAGCAGTACTAAGGGACTCACTCCTAGGTCTCTCTAGCTACTCTTAAAAGCATATAATTCAATTCCCCACCAAACTCATCAGCTGGCAGCTTAGCACCTATTTCAGCCTTAGTATCTAAAGCATATAGCCTTATGTCTAATGGCACAAAGTCAGTCACTGTCTGCTGGCAGAAGGTGATCTGGTACAAATACTTTAAAAAGCATGCTTCTGTTGAATCATGCATTTGCTATGACCAATTTAGGACTGGCAAACAGCTCAGAAAAGATTTTACTACTCCGGTTCAGATGAGATAGTCAGGCTTACCACATATTTCCATGACTCCTTGAGTGCTGAGGTCTCTCAGAAGAACGACAGAATCAGTTTATAGTACAATACTAAGCACCATTCTCATGATCTCCAAGGTGGCTTAATGCCCTGTATACCTGTCAAATGCACAGACAGACAAGGATTTCCATTTTATTAACTCACAGTTGCAATGAAGCAACGCTTGTTGACTTTTTCAAACCCCAGTAGTACAGTACCCAGGTGTGTGTGTGTGTGTGTGTGTGTGTGTGTGTGTGTGTGTGTGTGTGTGTGTGTTATCTGCTAAGGCTTCTCGCAAAAGTCAACACCAGAGATGAAGAGACAGTGCCCCCTTTCAATGGCTCTGCTTTAGCACAAACATGGGTGTCATGATAGGATGAACAAATCTAGCTAATACTTTTGAACCTTCTGCAAAACCACTATCTCCATCTCTAGCAGGAAGATGACATCCCATGACACAAGAACCACTGCATACTGCCAGAGGCTATTCCTTCTCGATTATTTCCAGTCTTTTCTACCAGCTGGCTGGCATCAAACTCCGTATCCATGCTTTAACTTTGCAGGTGTTTAGTCCACATGGTGACTCCATTCATCTTTTTTGGGATGTATTTGGCTGGACTACAGGGGTCATCTGCCCACCAGGAGCTCATCAACAAACACTCCCAGACCCTTAACAGATGGTCCCAGTATGCCCTGTGCTTGGCAAGATTCCTTAATTCATTAATTGAACCAACATGGGGTATTTTATATTGTTTTTTGCTTGGCCCTTTCTCTCAAACCTATGAAAAGCTTATAGCTAGGACAACATAACTCTAAGATCACAGAAGAAACAAAACCCTACAGTACACAATCCTTTAAGGGGTAGGATAAAATAGTTGTGAATAATTATTGAAATAACTGCCAAGTCACAAGTCAATGTCCTCAGTTCCATCTCCAAAGCACTAACCATGCAGTACCCCAACAGTTAGCTACCCTTACGTAATCTAACTCTGAGCAAATAATATTTTACAGAAAGAAAGTAAATCAGCAGAGAAGTTTTCTCTTAACTAGAAATAGTAAACAATCTATTTAAAAAGGATTTCAGTACATTCCAAACAATGTAATGTAAGGTTAGCAGACCAGTCAGGGGTCTGGAGAAAGACTGGGTATGACCAAGTAAATGAACATACCAGCACAACAAAATACCCCCTATTACCACACTCCTCAAATATGGAAAGTGGGAGCAGAGAGACAACAGGTAGGCATCCCTTTAAACTGAATTCAGCAAACCACATCATGAGCACATATTTCTAGCCAATATCACATTCATCAGTCATCTTGTTCGTGATGTTAATGACACACACAGTCGTACATTGATAAATGCTTTAAATGCTAGTGCACTGTGGAGCAATTCCAAATTAAAATTTTATTTATGAAAAAAATATACTGTCTGCTAGGAATTTCATCTAGGTTTCTATTGTTGTGTAGGTAACTTTGCCATTTGAGATATTGGCTTACAAAGATTTGCAGCAGAACACTCGCGCTTGGTTATATACTACATACCACACAGCCAGGAATAATCAAATGAAACTGCAGACTTCTTTTCCCAGCTGTTAAAATTAGTTCACAGTTCAATCCCCAGTGTGCCACATAATTTATTTCTCCCCAAAACTATAATTTAGAATAGCCTCGTTGTGGCCAAGAAGCATTTATTTTAACATCCATCAAAACACAACCTCATACGCAGTTAATCTAAGCTTGGCAGTTCCGAGTTAAAGAATATGTAGCATATAAAAGGAGATGTGTGGGATGAGTCAATTAAAAAAATAATAAAATATGTAAGCACCGAAAGACAGAGTTGCATTCTGGAGGCACAGATTTCATTCTAAGAAAGGTATTTATTTTCCACTTCATTTAAACATTTACTCCTATTGGAGAATATTTTAAAGTGGTTTTCTAGTGACTTCGAATTAAGCCAAAATACAACCCCTGTATTTGTTTTTATTACAATTAGTATGGCACAGATAAATGGAAGTGGGAACTAAGAGGACCCGTGTGAAGTCCTGGAGCACCGTGCCTTGAACCTTACACCACAGTAGGTTTTGCCATTGCATTTTCAGATGCGAGAATATTTTAACAAACATGAATTATTTTTCCTTACAGAAAAGTCTGACTATAACTGTCATCATCCTTCGGTTACAGCTGGGAACATACACCTGTATTCTGTGAATCCATATTTAAAACTGCTGCTCTCTCTCTAGTTTCATCTTTTCCAGCTGTATCATTTATTCCACATTTGTCAGTATCATACCAGCAAAGTAATCCTGCCTGTTCAAAAGACTATAAAAATGTACTGGAAATCCATTCTAAACAGCACATGTATTGTTTTACATAGCAGCTGTGGGTCTTACATACAGAGGGACACTAAGTCATAAAATATGAGGATTTGCAACAAAGAGGAATGTAGTAGATCCTCAGACAGTTCCAATAGTAGTAGGAGTAATGGGTCTAATAAAAAAGAATTTACAGACGTACTTACATATCCTACCAATAAAAAAAAGAATTTACAGTTGTACTTACATATCCTACCAATTATATGCAACCCCATATGAATTACCAAAGACAATTCAGGGCACATTGCAGGTGCTGCGAAGAACACTATTGGCTATCATCAAAGACTGAAACAATACCAATTTCATGATCTTTAATCATACCCTGACATAGGAACAGTGCCCATTTTCACCATGGTATTAAAAAAACAAGGTATTTGGAGAAATTAAACAGGCAGCAACTGTGGGGAGTAAAATATTCCTCAGCAATTAACTAAAATGAAACACTATTTTAAATTATCATGATTATAATAGGTACAAGATTAACATCCTGTAAACTTTGAAATTAAGCAGTCACGTGGCATTCAGATCCAGTGTAATACCTCATTAAAAAAATTCATAATTATATTGCTCTTCAGTGACACAATCTACGAGAGCTGCTTAAAACTAAAGGTAAGCAGTAAAGCCCCTGCTCATAAAGTTCTTTTCTTATTATACTTTACGTGGCTAAAAAGCAAAATATTAACTTTCAGAAAGCTGTATGCTTCATAAAGTTGTGCTTAGGAGTTAAAATAATGTGGCTTCTGAGTTCAGGAGATATTTTTTATTCAGATTTCACTGCCAGGGTGGGGGAGTTGCTGCAAGATCATTTGCAGTGCATTATTTAAATGATAGCATTGGGAATTTGTCTGAGGCATACGAGAATTACTTGTGCGTCACTGAATTCTGGCATCATTATGTGCAAGTATTCTGCAAAGTAGCTTAGACTGTGTGGCTGTAAAAAGACTGTATCCTTACAGTTTGTTTTTTTAAGCTAATCTGTGAAGTAAATTAAAGTTTACAAAAACTATCTACTTGAAAGTTATGGGAATGTGTTAGGCTACTGAGTGATGTGTAGACAGGAGATAGTTCTTAGTCAGATTTGGTTGTTAGGACAGGATTTTTCCTTAACTTGCCCTCACCCCCACCTACCAAGCACCATTCATCTCCCTTCTATGACTGGACTCTGACATTACCACCTAGCTCACACTCATTTAATTCAGAAGGTAGACATTTACTGGTGAATTGGTATTGCTAGCCCAGCAGCATGTCTATGGATACTAGAGGAGGGGTACATTAGTAAGATGTATTGGATGTGTCAAAGGTGTGCTGGGAAATGTTCAAGGTTTGTAGAATAATAATGGTGACAGAGGAGCACACCAAGGAATTTGTCCCATGAGATGTACCTCAACACGGTGAATCTGAACCTATTGAAAATCTAATCACAGTCATGGGCTACATAAGCAACTAAAAGTCAAAGCTAAATGCAACCCTGAAAAGAAAAAAATATGAACAGTCTATATTAAGTTTTTCTTTATGAATCCTAACACCGTTTTTGCAGGAGGGCAACTCCACTGCCCCCCACATGGAGGACAGGGTCACACCATTACTTGCAGACTCCAACTCAGTAGTAGTACAGACACAGGGGAAAGTAAATATTTTTCATCTATGGTATCATAATGTTAGGACTAGTTAGTTGAAACTTGTTTGAGCATACCAAGCAGATCAAACAGGCTTCTGACAAAATTATTTTAATCAAGGGATAAATCTTACCATGCCTCCATTCATTTGGCTTCTCCCCTTGCAGCCCCCACCTACCATAATCACCTCTGAGATTAACAAACTTTGGGGTATGCTAAAATCATTTTACCCAGTGCTTGTTTATTACATGGTATATGGCTGAATAGGATTCAATGAATCAGCCCTCAGCAATACAATCAAAATCTTTTTATTCTCTCTTGTCCAAGGCTGTGCAAACTCAAACTTACTACACGTAAAGCAAGCATATGGGGGCAAAGTGCCATAAGAGAGGGTGCAGGGAGAAAAGCACAGCAAAAATGGTATCATCATGGTCTTTTTGGTCAATCCCGACACTACTGTCTGTATCATCCATGATTCATCAGGATATGCATTCGGTGGCAGTTTGTCTATTTGACACTTTGAGCTGGGTAAGTCTATTTTATGAAAGCCTGGGAATCAGACACAAGAGTAGATCCTTCAGGTGACTGCCAAAAGCTGAATTACTGTTCTTGGACTTTCTATGGATATCCATGCATATAGTGAGTATATGAAGATACTAAGAAGCTGGTTTAAGAAATTACAGTAGTGCAAAATTTTACCATAACAGTAGATGCCTTTTCTCTTCACTGTTGCAGTATTCTTCACCTAAGGGATCTCCTGCCAGGGATATCCCAATGTTCAGCCAATATATCAAAACCTTTGGATTCTATAGGCACTATATATCACACACATGCTTCACATGTAAGATGCAAGTCATAAATGTAGTGTACAGATGCAAATATGCAGAACTGAATTGCCTTAGTGGGAACAAGATACCCTCCAGGACAATGCAGAACATGCACCTGCAGAAGAAGAAAGTTCAGGAGGGGAATGAAGTGAGAAACCCTTGGCCAGGAGGGTAACAAAAGACAGGGGCAAGAGCCATAGCACAGTAGGGAAGGAGGGATGGACTAAATAGTGCAACAGTGAAGAGATGTAATCTACTGTTATGGTAAGATTTTGCACAACTGTGCTATGTCTTTCCATATCACCCTTGCAGTATTATTCACTGAAAGGAGAAAATGCAGAATAGGAGGAGGAAGGCACAGAAAAGCCCTCCAGAAACCCAGGCAGAATAGCCCAGGAAACAGCATCCAATTTGTCATGCTTTGTAAATGTATGAACAGAGGACCAAATAGCAGCTTAAAGGATGAAATTTGGGTCCAAACCCTTGAAAAAAATACCAGAAGAGGGAAAAATGTGCCTTTACAGATGAAGAAAAACATTTTCTATGAGAGGAATAGCAAAAGGAAATGGTCTTAGAAATTCATAAGATGGTTAGCTTAGAAATGGCTAACAGCAAAGTCCTACGATGAAAAGAAACAAAAGTTTGCTCAGATTTGTGAATAATCTTTGTTTTACCAGAATAATATCTGAGCTGTCTGTGCAGGCCCAAGGTGTAGAGAACCTTCTCACTGGCAGACTGTGGAGAAGAGAAAAAAAGGAAATTAGCTAGACTGATTAAGGGACAACTCAACTACCATGGGCATAAAAGAATTAGAATGAAGAGACTCCATGTCTCTGTGAAAACTTAAAAAAAGGAGGAATGGCCGTAAGAGCCAGAAGCTCAGACACTCTCTTGGCCAAAGCAAGAGCTAACAGTAGAACAGCCTTCCAAGTACAAAGTTTCAAGGAAGCTGAACTAGCAGGTTCAAAGGGAGCCTGAGTCAAATTTTCAAGAACAAAACTGAGGTCCCAGGAAGGAGGAATAGGCTTTCTCGGAGGCCTGATATGAAGGATGCCTTTCCAAAACTGCTTGACCTCAAACTGGGAGGCCAAAGGAGGATTCAAGGGCAGACAAGCAGAGATAGCTGATAGGTGGGCTTTCAGTAAAGAATATGTCAAGCCACCATAGAGGAGATCACACAAATGAGAAAGAACCAAAAGAACCCCCCCCCCTCCCACTGAGAAGTGATGCTGATGGTGAGAGAGGCATCAAACAGAAACTCTTTGCCATTTAGACATATATGATTTTCTGGAAGTGGGTTTCCCAGCCTCCTGCAGAACCTGAAGCATGTCCTTGGAAAAGATGTGCCTAAAAGGGATCAAATCCCATCACTCACATGTCAATTGAAGAGTGGACAGCTGAGGCTGGATAAGAGATCCCTCGTCTTGTGTGAGAAGATCCACCTGGTGAGGTAACTTGTCATGATTGCCCCTGGCCAGTTAATGAGTTAAAGTTAAAGAGGGAACCAGTGCTGTCTGGGCCAAAACAGAGTTACTAACAAATACTTTGGGAGAGTCCTGGTTGATCTTTTGCAGAACTCATGGCAACAGAGGATGGGGATGAAAAGCATACAGAAACATTCCCTTCCAAGGAAAAGACAGGGTGTCTACTTTACAAGCCAGAGAACTTGGTACTCACAAACAGAATGCTGAAAGCTGTCTGTTTAGACGGAGGCAAGCAGATCTTCCAGAGGAATATCCTACTGCTGGACTATGTCTAAAAACACATCACTGTGAAGCATGAATTCGTGTGCCTGTGTTCTAGACCTGCTCAGAGACTCTGACACTAGATTGTGCTCTGAAGGAATGACAACAACCTCAAGAGTTGCCGGATAACTGATAGCATGATCCCAAGTCTAAAGAGCTAGTTTGCAAAGGAGATAATACCTCATACCCATCACTTTTTGATATATCACATCATGGTGGTATTGTCTGTAAAGATTTTCAGGAGTCTGGGGAGAGAAATGGAAGGAAAAGCCTGAAGAGACCAAAGCAGAGCCCTCTTCTCTTTTATCTTGATATGGTCTGACCTCTGAAGAAGAAGTCAGAGACCCTGAACTTTCAGAGGGCCAAAAGAAGCACCCCACCTACAGTCTGAGGTATCCATGAGAAGTTCTCGATAAGAACTGGAGCCTGAAAGGGCAGTCCTGGATTGAGATAAATTTGGTGAATCCACCACAAAAGCTCAAATTTAAGACAAGTAAAGGAACAGGGAATGCTAGGAGTTGGTGATGTTAAAGCCACACGGATTTGCGATACCATTAAAGCTTCTGCATATGGACCCTGGCAAGAGGAGGCATGGGAATGGTGCAGGCCATAAACCCCAAAATCCTGAGAAATTCCCTAACCATGAGAAATGATAGAGGAAAAACAGACCAGGAGAAGGTTGTTAGAGGAAAAAAAACTTAGGAGCAGGAAGACGGGCCAAAATGGGAATGGTCTGAATCCTGCAGCCAGCCAAGAAAAAATATGATCCTTAGAGGTTTGTAAGCATTGACTGAGACTCATGGTGACCTTCAGACTTTGCAAATGACAAATGATAAAGAGAAGATCTTGTAGAAGACTTCTGGGAGAAGGGGCCTGAATAAGCAGGTCATCTACATAAGGAGATTTCTCGATCCCTCAAAGCCTCCAAAAGGCAATGAAAGGAGCAAGGCATTTGGTGAATATCCTTGGGGCAGTAAAAAGGACAAAGGGCAAAGCCATGAACTGAAAATGAGAGGAAGTAACAGAGAAACAAACATTTCCTGAACACAGGCTGAATAGGGATGTGACGATAGGCATGACTGAGGTCTAAAGGCCCAAGAAGGCCTCAGGGAGAAGGGGAGGAAACAATATTTGAAGAGACAGCATCCTAAAATGGACCTTGAGAAAAGTGTTGAGGGGAGAAAGGTCCAGAATTGGTCTCCAAGTCTACCTCCTTCTGAGGAACCAAAAACAGGGACTGCAAAACCTCTAGAAAAAAGAGAGAATTGGTTTGAAGGAGGCCGAGGAATGCCTGAAAGGGTGGGGGATTTCCATATCCTGAAATACCCTGACTAATACTAGACAGCACCCAAAAGTCTTAGATGATCTGTTGCCAATTTGGCAGAGTGAGGGGAATGTGGAGAGACAAAAGGACCTAGCTGAGGGGAAGAGGCGGCAACATTTCAAACAGAAACAGGCTTGTCCTGAAAGGAAGTCTTCTAATCAGTAGCAGTCAGAGTGAACTTAGCAGGACTCATCTTTAGGAGGTTGATGAATCTAAGAATAAAGGCCGATTTAGAAGAGTAATTCTCTGAAACTTGGATATGGAAGAGACAAAAGTATGCTGGAGTTCCTGCATGGCCTTATCCACATCCTGGAAGGGACTTAAAAAGGCCAGCATCAGCTGTCCCAAAAAGATTGTTATTATCTAGAGAAGCATCCAAACATGTGGCTTTACTATCATCAGGCAAGGCCTGTAGATAAAGCTAAGAACATAGTCTCATCACAGAACCAAAAGCAGCAGCAGCAGCAATGTAACTGCATTTTATGGGGTGACAAATGACCTGGGAAGTTGATCCAAGCAGAGAAAGAGCTGAAGCTTTCCCTTCTGAATCAACAGATCATTCACAACCTTATCTACCTGATGGAGGTGTGCCACGATATACCTGGTCATGTGGGTTTGGCAATTAAATAGCCCAAAATGACAAGGTGGCAGCAGTATAAACTTTTTTTTACCCAACCTTTCCATAGCTGTGCTATCCTTATCAGAAGAAAGGAGCTGATAAAAAGGTAAATGTTTATAAGGCTTATCAGTTGAGACAAATCATGGAAGCAGCAGAAGGACATTTAAACAAGAAATTGCAGTCCTCAGGCACGGTATAGAACCTGTTAGGTTTCTGGGAGGGCTTACAAAGCCAGCAGAGGAGTACAAAAGTGCTGCCAACACAGGAGTTACAGCAGATGACTTAAGAGACTCCATTTGTAGATGCTTATAGTATCACTTTTGGATGTCAGAGACCTAGGATCAAACTCACTTCAAGTCCTCCATCACACAAGCAATATTATCCCCAATAGATAATTCTTCCAAGGGGGAATCCAGGCTCAAAGAACCATCTTCCTCTAAAGCATAGTTCAGAGAAGAATGAATCTGAGAGGAGAATGCAAAGGATTCCTCCCCAGAATCTAGATCCTCATCTGAGGATTGCAGTTCCCTTGTGCTCTTAAGAGGGATGGAAGACCGACACCTCCTTGAGGAAGATTCAAGGCCATCAAGGCATTAAACAAGCCTTGGGTAAAATCCTACCATTATTGTTGGGGATCTTAGGAAATTAAGTAATATGCTGGGTCTTTTGCTTTTCCTTAAGTGGGATGTCCATCCTAACAACCCTCAGTAGTTCAGTCCCTTGGCAGGATTCAATTAGCATAGTAGGATTCACTTCCCAGACTAAGATTTGAATCCCCCTCTGCCCCTCAGAAATAATCTGCCATGGCTCCCCTTCACGTCCGGAGCAGATGTTTAAAAAGCATCAGAGGACAAGAAAGAACTCAGATCCATGCTGGCCGCCACCGGGTTTGCAACAGAGAAATCCAGATGCAAGCACTGGATATTCTTCAGGACATTTACTAGCCTCTAGAGAGATATCTAGTGGAGGCTGGACAGCAACTGGACCAAGCTGGATCTTTTTGGTCTTCTTTTTGGAAGATGGCTGACCCTTGGGACAGGAAGATTCTGCCACAGCACCTTGTGCCAACAACTTAAAAAGTTGGTTCTCGAGGTATGTAGAATGGGAAGACAAATGACTACAGAGGCTCTTTGTGACAAATGCTCAACAGATAGAACACTGCAGATGGCCATGAGAAGTCCCTAGGCAAACAAAACACTGGTCATGACTATCTTTATGCGGAACCTGCCTCTCTTGCGGATGTTTTCCCTTCTTGGATGACATGAACACAGGCAACAATACTGAGAAAAAATAGAGAAGAGAGTCCAACAGGACACTTATCTGAATATTGGTACCAGCACAGCACACCATCTTCCATACTGATGTTCAATAATAGTGTTCAGACTGGCGGCAAAGACCATTTGTGTATCTGCACGTCAGGTTTATGTACCATGCCTTATTAAAACAGCATGCATGTGATGTACGGTGCCTATGAAACATAAAGGCTTTGGTATACTGGCCCGGACATTGTGCTATCCTTGGCAAGAGAGCACTTCAGTGAAGAATACTACAGCAATGATATGGAAGGACATCTATGGTTTGCAAAGTTTGTGACTCCTGCAGCTAAGCCTTCGTGCGTGACTTACCTGTCCTACCCATAGCTTTCTCTCGATCAAGATTGAACCCATCAGATGGCATATCATGTGATGTAAAACTAAAATGAGCAAACTATAAAGTATCTACAGGAAATATTGAGGCGTGCATTTCAAAGAAGGGGACACAGGAGAAAAGAACAGATTCAGATAAGAGTACAGAATCTGGAGGAAATGAGAAGGGTGGAGAGTGGAGTATGATCATCACACCCTTTTAAGCTCAGTTTTGCAAGGTGTGTGGGTGTGTGTATGCTGTGGAAGACCTGTGGTATGTGGAGCTGAGTGTTGAGATTTAAATCCAAGAGAAGATGTCATTCTTTCTCACTCTGTAGTGAACGGACAATTCCAAAAGACTTTACAGAGAAAATGACAATGCCCGGGTGAAGGCTGTATGCAGAATGAATCAGATGTTGTTAAAATATGGAGAAATCTATAAATTCTGAGTGTCTATATTTTGTAGTAAGAAAGGGAATGCAGATGTGTGACTCACCACATCAAAGAATAAATGTGGATTAAGGGCAGAGAAGGAACATAGGAGCATGTCAGAAATCTGAAAGTTTGAGTTGTCAAACAAGAGAAATAAAAACACTTTTTTGTTACACACAGGATGGTGTGGCCTTGGAACAACTTAATAGAAAAACTAGTGATGCACATGTCAACAACTGATTTCGAAGAATTTTGCGTAGTATGACTGATGAGATTATACTCGAGTGAAGCAACAGACAGCTATATAGGGATGAGTTGCAAAATGAGTGATCTCACATAAGCTTATTGCATTTACATATCTGTAATTCAAATGCCTGCCCATCCTTTTGTTTTATAGGCACAAAACTTGATCCATGCAATTCTGTTCTTCTGTTATCAGAAATCAAATTGTACAAAATCAAAAGGGTTGAAAACCAAATAAAAAGAACAGAATATACCCATTTTACTTTGTTGAAATTAATTAATTCATAGGTTCAGAGGTAACTACTAGGTTTTTGACCCAGTGGACCATTGTAGCCTATTCATAAGATCCCACACAGAATTTCCCAAGGCATGAAATAACAGAACCCAACAGTATGAAATACTTATAACCTACTTACATCCCCTTTCCACAAGTGCTTATGCAGCCAAACTGAGGAATGCATGTACAATTTCCCATCCAGTCATCCATATTGTACTTAAAAAAGGGGTCAGGGAACTACTATGCTTTATATCAAGGTGGACTCTACTCCATCAAAGTGGTATTCTCTGAAATAGATATCCATCATGCCAGAAGGCCCTATTTGTATTGCATTTGAGGTTCAGTTCTCTTAACAGGTGTTTAGAGTGCTATTAGTTTGGTGCACAAGGAGGAGTTTGCTTAGGACCGGATCCTATGAAATTCTGTAGGCAAGGGACATGTACCCTTAAAACTCAATAGGACACAGAAAACAGTGACAGTAGTTTAAGGCAGTCAGAGTAGCTCAAGGTGAGCATGACCTCTTTAGTTGGGTTATGTGATTAGATAAGTACATACCAAGGGGAACTGAACTCTGGCCTGATAGTGGAGGAGTAGCCTGTAATGATTACTTCATTCTACAAATATCAAGTCTTACCCAATAGCTAGAAAGCTTTTTGCAGGATACTTTGGTGGACCATGTGATAGAATGGCCACATAACTCAAGAGTGGTCTGCCCTATAATTTAAATAAACTAAGTATAAAAATTCCTCAGAATTGATGAAGCATAATGGAAGGAATAGCAGAATGTCTTTGGGAAACATGCAAAGTGGATTGGTGGAAAAATGGAGGAGCAAGTCAGCAGGAAGGTCAACAGACTGATGCAAGAGCTGTCTCCGAAATCACTCGCTGTGGCGACCCCTAACCGGGAAAAGCTGAAAGATACAAAAACATATATATATATATATATATATATATATATATATATATATATATATATTTCTGTCCTACTATGTAAAATATTTCTACTATCATTCTGTAATGAATAATGCAGTTTAAGTTGGTGCCATAAATGCTGAGATCATAGGGTTACCAACTGCCCCACTTTACGAGGGACAGTCCCTCTTTGGGCAATTGTGTCCTGCAAACAAATTGAAAAAAATGGCAAATGTCCTGAGATTTTAGGACAAAAATATTTCTTACATTTTATGTAATAGTTGCATAAAACAGTTCTTCTGTATGTGAAACACCTAAATGTGATAAGAAACAGAATAAGCAACTAAACTGCTATAAGAATAACCTTTTATTTGGGAAACAAAATGAAGTTCTGTTTGTACTGGCTGTGGGTATGTTTTGCCCTGCAAAATCTGATGTTTGTACCAAAAATGTCCCACTTTGGGCATTTGAAAAGGTGGCAACCCTATGAGATCATTCATGAAAAGAACCATTGGACCAGGGAACTTATTCAGTTAAAAAAGGGTAATTATACCATGACCCCCCCCCCAAAACGTGCACGCTGATTGGCCAGCGTGCCCATTGTAAATCGAGTTATACTAATGGAAAAAGGTCCGGTCGCCCGGACTTTTTTCCATTAGTATAACTCGTTTTTTTAAAACACTGTCTCGCTATGTTAAATGGGTTTAACATAGCGAGACAGCTTTAAAATAAGCAACGGAGATCTCCGTTGCTTATTTTAAACTGTCTCCATGTTAAACCCATTTAACATAGCGAAACAGTGTTTTAAAAAAAAGCAACGGAGAAAGCAAGATCTCCATTGCTTTTTTTTAGTATCTCGCTATGTTAAATGAGTTTAACATAGCGAGACAGTTTTAAAATAAGCAACGGACAACTCCGCGCAGTACATCAGAACTGCCGCGGATGCCAGACATCTGCGGAAGGGCAGCAAACAGGCATTATACTATGCCATTATTTAAGAAAAGTAATAGTTTCTTTTCTTAAATAATGTCATAATAGTAATAACTCCACTTCTGGGTGTGGGTAATGCTAAATTTACCCACGGTTGGCTTTTGGTCCGGCCGCCTCGGAACCAACCCCCGCCAACCGTGGGTAAATTTAGCATTACCCACACCCAGGCGTGGGTTATTGCTATATTAAATAACACTTTTCCATGAAATGGGGTTTAATGGCAGAAAAGTGTGAGCTACAGGAAGGCCTCAAGGGAGTGCAGAATGCATTCTTGTTAAGTGATGTGAGACACAAGACCTAAACGGGGCAGCTGAGTGAAGGGGTCATAAATTAGCAGATGAGGGAGATCAGATACCAGTGCTTTTACTCCACACCGAGTGAGATGTAATGCTACTCCCTTGAGCAGTCTATTTAATCTTAGAATCCTAAGCATTTTCTGAAAAATAAAATAAAAATAAAAATATTGTCTGCATAATATGTACATCTCTGATGAGCAAAAATGCTTGTTTGGATTGATCAGAGTCAGTGCATTTAAGTCTTTATATAAATATTTTTCAGTGGCAGCAGTAATTTGGTTGAGACAGGTTTCAGCTCTTATGTAACAGTGATCTTTTGTCGATGCTTGTTTCGGAGATATTTATTGGTATATATACAAGTTAAACTCCTTGGTATAGAGTATAAATAAAAACACTACTAAATATCTCTCAAACTGTGCAAAGTTGCAGTAAAATCAGTGACAGTTTTCAGAAGCACTGGAGTTTCACTAGGTAGCAAACAGTTTGTAGGTACTTGGCTTTTGGGAGTATTAATATGATTATTGAAATAATGTCCATCTTGAAAAACTTGAACAGTGAAGCTGTGTGAAATGTTATGAAACACTAGAGCACATTATCAGAAATCAAGATAAATAATTTTACATGGGGTTGGTATTTATTTGCTACCTAGATACGCTGAAAAGTGATGTAGATTCAAGATGCTTGCCTGGAATTGTCCCCAGTAATACTTAATAGTGTGCACCACAGGTTAGGGAGGATGCTTACGAATGCTGTTTCTCACTACTGGAGATGTAAAGAAGGTGTATTAGGGATATGTCAGTATATATTTTAGTCTTGTGCAATTGTAACAAGTTTTATAGGTTTGTAGGTAATTACTAGGCTAGCTGCCCTTGGGGGCCATTTTAAGCCTAGCCAATTTCCTTTTTCTGTGCTTGAATTAACCTTTCCCATTTGGTTAGAGACTGGTGTCACCCATCTCATGGAATGAGAAGTTTATGGAAGATTCAGAAAGGTTGTTCTCAAGACAGTTATGAAAGGAAATACTTTGATTAATATGTCGCCTCACAGCAAGACATTGTCGCATTCGATTCTCAGCTAGAGCATCTTCTGTGTGGAGGCATGCGTGAATGGGTGTGCCTTCGTTGAAGGTTGTGCATCAGGGCTGGTAACTCGGCACCTAAAAAATCCACTACCAAACATTAGTGGACCGGAGTTCCGCTGTGGCGACCCCTAACCGGGGATAAGCCGAAAGACACAACAACAACAACTTTAACTAATATACGTATATTACCAGGATATGACAAAACTTACAATGTATGAAAATAAAAGGGACAAGGTTATTTTTACTGATGCTGGTTGCAAAAGTATTAGAGAGAGATAGATGTCAAGGTTAATTCCTACACTACAAGAGGACATTTTAATCATGCTTGAGAAAATAGTGATAATAAAACTAGAAAGAAAATTGCATGGGATAAGTAAGGGACTAGATGGCTAATATGGAAAATATACTCAGGTATGACCAATGTTAAATCTTCTGAAGGCTTCCCTCTACTAATTATATTTGACTGGACAGGAATTAATCAGGGCAATGTCATATTGATTGGGGTACCCTCAAAGTAATGAAGGCGTAGCTTAATACTGAAATATTAAGTAATAACCAAAATAAGTACAGCCAAGAATATTTATTGTTTAGGTTCTACTTTATTTGGATTTAATTCTTATTTAAATAAAAAAGTGGAACTAGTTGCTTATCTATGTGCAAAAAGAAAGATAAGCAGTCAATAATGTAGATAAAATATATTAATTATGCTATTATCTATGAAGTTAATTATTTTGTTGAAATTGTTGTTGATATATTATGACACATGCTTATAAGCTTGATGCGGTAAAGACATTTATTTATTTATTTATTTTACATTTGTTAACCGGGGGTGTCTGAGCCGAAAAGGTCCTTTTTCAGCAGAGGCCTGGAGAGAAAAGCTCCACATAGAAAAATTACAGATAAATTTAGATATTTAGACATGATCAGTATGCACACAAATTACAATAGACATGTTTTTGCAGTGGTATGCAGCACATCAACAGTTACAGTGGAGAGAACAAACAAGAAAATATTAATTTAAAAATAAAAATAAAGGTAATTAATAGATTTGTGGTGTACAGCTAAAATTTGGAACATAGGTAGAATACATACATAGTACACAGGTACAGAACATACATTGTACATTAGCCAGTGTCTGTGAGTAAGAGTGAAAACTATTACCAAGTACTCTAGGTTTAGTATGTGTACCTTATCCGCTTTCACTAGCCTGGGGAGCAATCATGGCACTGCCAACTTTGCTTGTGATGTTGCCTGAGGTTTTTAAAGGAGGCTTTGGACGATCTGTTTTGTATGCTAGTGGGGAGATGGTTCCATTTTATAGCCACTGAACTACTATATAGTGCGTCTCCAAAGCTATTGTAGCTGTTGGTGACTTCTAGTAGTAGTTTGCTTGATGATTTAAGAGGCCTTTTGGCTGAGTGATGTTGTACTAGGTTTTTGAGGGCAGGACACTTATTGGGGAGGTAACAGAGTGACAGAGGCAGAGCTGATTGTAGGTTAGGAGGTTGGGCAGTTCAAGCCAGTGGAGCTGTCTCAAAGCAGTACAGTGATGAGTTCTATATGAGCAATTTGCAGCAAAGTGGGCAATTCTGTTACTGCATTTTTGTAAGCTCAGGTTTTGTTATGTTATAAAGTGCAATAAATGTTTTTCAAATTAAAAAATATTAGGGCCATAGACAAGGACATAAAATACACTAGCCTATAAGATAATTAAGGAATGGATAGATGGTGGTAAATGTAATGTGAATTATGGAAAGCAAAATGTGGAATACAAGCTGTAAAAGTAAATAGAAATTTGTATTCATGCACATATATTTCTATCAGATGGATAGACAATGGACAGGTTAGTTCAAAAAACAATTCAGACTATAGTTGGATAGGACTGCACTTTCAATTGCCTTTGAAAGGATTGAATGGTAGGATAAAAGTCAAAACGAGTGCTGTTCAAAATGGGCAAAATTTGTCAATGAGTCTTTTACAGCATTTAAATGTTTACCTTAAGTAAGTTTAAATGTATTCACTGTATATATAAAATAAATTGTTGAGGAGGGGAGTGAGTAGGGATATGAAATACAAGTATTGCTATTCCTGAGTATACATCCTGGAAAGCTATAAAGTGCACGTTATGAAGCTGAAGGACATTGGAAAGATGTTAATGTATTTTTCATGAATTTAACAGCTTTCAAATATCTTCTGAACCATTTTAATAGTTCTTGTCAATGTTTACTAGGGTTACCTCATGTTTACCAAAGTTTTCATTGCCTTAGGCTTTCTCTCTCTCACTAAGATAAGGTGCCCTTCCGGAGTGTACAGTATAACTGACAATACCGTGAAGCACTCAAGGCTGACAAACTGGAATATTTAGTTATTCGTATACAATGTCAGGCGGGGAGAGAAAAGAATAATGCTATTGTAGTAAGGCAAAGGACATTGCTGAGATTATTAAAGAATTGGCTCATTTTATTTTTTTTTTTAGTTGTAGCATTATGTTTTCATAATGTGGTTGCCTGTACTGGGCAAGATCTATCTGCAGCAGTGGCTTTTGAAGAATTACTAAATAAAACAAATATAATATGCATCTTAGGGCAGAAATGTCACACTTGGACAAGTCAGAGAATATGATATATGGGTACCCTAATTGGTGGGTAGGGGATATGGATAATCAAAATTTAAGATGACACTGTGAGGTAGTAGCTCTGTATTTCAGCTCAGAATAAATCACGTTCATAGAATGTAATTGAGCAGTATGTAATCTTGTTCAGTGAGAGCAGGTGGGAATAATGTACTTGAGACAGCACATGCTTCAAGTGAGGAACATATAAGGTAAATATGGCAGAAAAACATGATCAAAGAATTGAGATGTTAGAATGACTGAAGAGGGATGTGGTGCTCTCATCACACAGATGGCAACTTTTCAAAGTCAGAATGACAGAATTTGAACGCATGTTCAAGAGTCAAGAAATAGAACTGGGTTTATGGAAACATCTATCTCTCTGCACATTGAGAAAATATAGCAGCCAAAAACACATTGTTGACCAGTTACAGTGAAAGCAGGAAGACCTAGGAGCAAGAGTTCAAAGGGAAGATGTCAGGGTAATAGGCATATGAAAGGAAGTTGTGAGAAGGGAAATAACCAAGTCTATAGAGGAGAGGATGAGTGGCTTGTTGCAATGAGATGTAAACACAGTACATCAAACCACAAACTGATTGGGATAAAGAGTGGGAAAATACAGATCAAGAAACACTGTAGTTAAATGTCATTGTTTTAATCTCAGAGACTGGATTACTAAACAAATGGTGTTACCTGCCTGATAATGACAGGTTGCAAAGTTAACTTGGTAGAGGACTCCCTCCAAGAATTCCTTGCCGGTGTAAAGAACTATAGCAAGCAACAGTGTATATAGGGGAAAAGTTGAAGAAAAGATAAAATGAATGTATCTGGTCATGTTAGGTACAGGCAAGAAGGGCAGAGCTCCATTGGCTAGAATTGAGGAAGAGCCCATAAAGCTATATGTAGTAGTCAAGGGTATAGTGAGAGATGATTGCCTATGAATGAGGAGGTAGAAGAAAGCATGCAGGTACAAGCATAAGGAATATTAATAGTTGGCCCTGTCAGAATGCCAACAAAGAGCATGTAGTCATAGTATGGAGAGGGGGGGTAGATAGTCGATGTGACCTTTCAGCGTGAACTTACTGATGGGTCTCTGAGAAACAACTTAACCAGAGAAGGATTGCTGGATAGGGTAAGGGTGAAACAAGGGGCAGACCTCTTTGAAAGGTACAGAAAAGCATGTTATAGTGGAATAGTGACAGTTCACCCGAAATGAGCAATAGAGAGGAGTTAGGAGTTTTTGTAGAGCTAACAGAGAAAATATGAGCAAGAAATGAAAATGCTGTCAATCAAATGAAGCCGACTGACCTGATTATGGGATGGGCAAGGAGGAAGTGAACATGGATCTATAAATGGCGAAACGTATGTATTTATGTACAGAGTAGAGGACGTGGGCAAGTGGTTAAATAAAACATCTAGACTATTCATTATATTTTTGTGTGCGTTACATATCTACTCAGACTAACAGTCATGCTTCAAAACAAGCTATTCATGATGCATGGTTTCACTTTGCATGAAAATAGCTATAGAATTGCAAAGAGGGAACTTCATTAGTGTGACCTACATGGAGGATATGCCAGTCAGGCATATAGTATGTGTGTTGCGAGAAGCTTACTTGCACATCTTCTGAAAGAACTTTGCTTTAACAACTATGACAAAGAAAACATGACTTAGATGATTATATTGGAATATATTAAAGGTGATCAATGGACTGGTGACAGCAACAATAGTTTTAGTTTTGTTTAGCAGTGAATTATAACTTATGAAAACAAACTTTGATTTTTTTTTTTTTTTTTTAATCCTTGCAGCTGACACCAGTGTTTACCAGACCATTTCAGGAGTGAAAAATGGGAGGATATGAAGTTTTTTTTTTAAGGCTGAGGAACAGGCAGAGTAGATGGAGATTTCATTAAGTTGGAACAGTACATTTCTCTTGGGTGATAATGGAGCAGGAGAAGAGAGTAAACCAAAATAAATCAGCAAGAGAATGACAAATCGAGGTGTTTCACAAAGGTCCAATGTAATAAATCAAAAAACACACTCTGGAACCATGAACAACCACTGACTATAGAACAATTTAATGAGTTGCTAGCAAAAACGTTTGTCAAAAAGGCTTCTTCAAACAAATCTCAACAATACTAAAATCACACAGTTTAAATAGCATTGCTCATTTACGTTTTATATATATATATATATATATATATATATATATATATATATATATATATGTTAACATTTTTTATGTATTTATCCTACGCAATTCTATAAGTATTTGTAGATAGTTTTATTCATTTATTTATTTAATTGTATCACATGATAATGTAAGCCATGTGACGCCTACAATATTATTTAAACTATGTGATTTTAATTGTGTTGAGATTTGCCTGAAGAAGCCTTTCTGGCGATAGCTTTTACTAGCAACTCATTTAATTGTTCTATATTTCACTGGTTGCTCATGGTTCCAGTGTGTTTTTGGATTTATTAGGAGGAAAGACTGAGGGAAAATGAAGAATAGCATAACTTGAAAGAGGAACTAAAGGGTTCCGATAAAGTATCGTACAAGTAAGGGATACTGGAGTCCTTGTTTAGTGCATTAACCAGATGTAGGAGTAAAATGGTTGGAAAAGTGGAGGATTAAGGAACAAGAATGTACAAATTAAGGATATTCTAATCAAAGGACAAAAAATTAGAGTTCTGCAGTTTATGCACTTAAAGGAAAATATTAATTGCTGGATGGGAACTGGCTATTAAACTTTTTAATCTGCAAAAGGGCTAAGACAATACAGAAAAAGCAAAAGAATAATGGATATAGTTTGTGTTGGAGGGAGTGGATGAGCTTAGGAAATGGTACCAATAAGAAAGATATAAATAGACTTGGGGAGCAAAAAGCACTACAAAAATTGAATAAATTAAGACGATAGTGAGTCGAGGAGAAGGACTGGGAGCTGGTATGAAAGTTGACTGATGGTTAAAAGATGGCACAACCAGTGTTCAATATGCAAATTGACTTTTTGTGCAGGTGGTGTGAAACACCAGTTAAGATCAAGGAGGAATTTTGGTGGTGTTATCACACTTGCTGACAATGGAGTGAAGATAATATAGATTCTGTACATATTTAGTGGGGATGCAAAGAGGTCAGAAGCTTAGGGCGTCTAGGCAAATTTTAGCATAAAATCTGTGACTAGATGCCCAGTGATAGCTTTCTTGTTTACATTTCTGTAGTAAACATTCACATCATCATAGGAGTTGATGAATGCACAGAGCCAGGGCCAAATCCAGCACAAGGCTGCCTAGGGCTCATTTCTGGATGGGGGGCTTGCCTGGCTATAAAAAAAGACTGATGCTATCTTAAAAGAATGGAAGATCTGAAGATCTACAGTGAATATGCCCACATTCTACAAAAGGCATCACCCACACAAATGCTGCTGCAAGCATAAGCATACATGCACTGGAGTTCAGTTCAGAAAGCACACTGAAGCCACACATCACAGTTAAGCATGTCTCCTGAGCAGGACATCTGAAGTGAGCAGGGAAACAACCAAGATTTTATTTTTTTGGTTTTGTTTTTTTAAGTACTGTAAAGTGCATTCCTTGTTTTTTGAGCAGCAATCAGACAGAGCAAGTCTCAAAGCAGGGGATATTTGTCTTGAGCCTCTCAAAGGGTGGGAGATTTGCATTTTGTGTGTGTGAATGCATCTAGCATATCTTTTAACCTCCAGACATTGAAAATAGGAACACAGGCATATGAAAGCTAGGTACATCCAGCTAAAAATTTGTACATCTAATTACATTAATATTTGAAATACCAAATAGCACATAACTTGTCCCACTTCCAGCAGAAATGTGGGATACTCTTCAAAAACATGTTTAAAAAATGAGTGACAAAATGATGGAAAATATAATCACATTATCAAAAAGAGTTTGAAATATCTAGACTTCAGTGAACTGTATTGCATAATTCTAACAGGCAAGGTCATTTGTTTTTTGCTCCATAAAAAGTGAGATGCAAGATGTGTGTCCCCTTTCTTTAAATTATTGTTGCCACTAGTGTGTTGCTCATGTAGTGTGGTTTTATGTATACTACGCAACTTTAAAAATCACTTATAATGAGGAGTATTCAGAAAATTATGTGAAGGGATAAATAAGGCTTGAAAACAGGGACATCTTGTGCAGGAGGTAAATTTAGCCCAGAAATTTGGTTATTGCAAAATTGGGACAGTTGAAAGATCTGTATCCAGGATGAAATATTGCCTCCAGTATGGATTATAGACAACCTGCCTACAGAATGATTACCATGATTACAGAAAATTCTGGAAGCACTGGGGACTACAATAAACGAATAACACTAATCATTAGCATTAGCATGTCACAGTTAGTAAATATATATTTGGACACCAAATCTCAGGAGCACTGCTTGGTTTAGTGACTTGCTCAAACTCGGGCAGTAGGCAAATCAAGATAGGAAGAATCAAACCCTATACCCTTGACTACAAGAAGTTGTTTAATAAGAGCTTAGAACCTTACTCCACTGTACTACCTCTGCCAGACTTTCCATAACTACTACTTTTGATGATAAATCACAGAGTAACAGTGAGCAATTAGTATTTCATAGTAATTGTTCAGAAAATGCATTTCAAGTGCAGTGAAATTGTCTGGTACACAAGATGCTGAGCTATTAAACTGCTTCCACTAGTCAAGAGTACAGGATTTGAATCCTTCCACCTGTTCTTGCTACTATGTGCGCCTTGGAGCATGTCAATGAAATGATGGTCTTGGGTCATCCCTAAAAAGGGACACTTTGTACCGTGAGTTTACTTGGTTAGCAAACATGTAAAAGAAAATTGTATTTTAAATTTGTGCCTACATTATTTTTTGCTTTGTCTAGAGTTCGTAAGTAAAGAAGTTGACAGGTATTTTATCTATTCCTTTTTAAAAATTATGGCATATAGTCACAAATAATAATAATGAATTTCTGACTTTGTATCTTTCAGAAAATGCTTCTTAATGCAAAGCATCTTATTCTAGCAAGTTGCAAAGTATATAATAGAAAAATTCACAATCTGTTCCTGATTTTTTTGGTTCTTGGTTTCTGATTTGAGCTAAAAAGTTGAGAGATCACAGGGGGGGGGGGGTCTTCTGCACTGTACGGTTTTGACTGAGATACATGTCTGTCCTAATATTTATGGGCGTATTCATTCCTGTGTTCTCAAGCGGACATCAGAGGTATACAGTCATGCCAGTGGCTGTAATTAAAGGTTTTGTTTGTGTAAATAGTTGGCTCCTGTAACTGACAGCAGTTATGGTGTAAAGGAAGGAATGGGTTATAGTAAACAGGAAAATCATCATATGAATGATGCCATTTGTAAACATCCCTTGTTTTCCTTGTTTTGTAGACTGTTGACAGTGTTTATTATCTGGCTGTGAATCAACTGGACAGCATGACGTTTATAAGTTTAATGATAATATTGTAACTGTGAATATATTATAGGTTCATGGGTGTGTAGTACGCTAACAGCCCTGGAGCCTATATAAGCCTAGCCAAAGACTATTCCCTGGCATCATGCCACCCAAGGTTAGTTCCCAGTGCCCCTGTCAAGCAAGGCCACTGAAGTGATCTCCAGAGTAAACTTCCTATTGCCAATCCACTCGTCAAGATTTCTCTTAAAGAGGGCCAGTGAAGTACTCTGCTTGACGTGAATGGGAAGTTTGTTCCAGAGTATGAGAACTCTTTGGGTTAGGAAGCTGTCCCTCCAGCATGTTCTGTTTATTGTGGTAATGAGGTTTAGGTCCCTGAAGTGTGTGGCACACAGGGATTGGGATTTCTTTAGGTATAGCACATCTAGCAGCTCTGGGTCAGACATAGCTTTGTAGGTCAAGCAGAGTTCGCCTCTAAGTAGGCGATAAGAGACAGAGTATAGCCGGAGCTTTTTTGAGTCTGTCTGTATAGGGCATGTGTCTAAGGCCTACGATCCTCTTAGTGAGGTATTTTTGTGTCCTTTCCAGTTGTCGAAGGTGTCTAGTGAGGTACATACCAAATGGGGTTTTGTATTCTAGAATAGGTCTAATAAGGGATGAGTAGAGGGGAATTCTGACCTCTTTCTTCCTGAATGAGAAACCTTTTGTAAAGAGATGTGCCACATAGGACTTTCTGACTACAGTGGCAATATGGTTATCAAAGGAGAGGTTGCTGTCAACCTGTGTCCCCAGGTCTCTTATCACACCTTCAGTATTAAGTGGACTACCGCCTATGTGATAGTTCATAGGCACCAAATTTTTCCCAAAGGGAATGACAATGCACTTTTTGGCATTGAGCTTAAGGCCATGGTTCTGGCACCAGTCATTGGTGTCAGTGAGGCCTTTTTGTAGATTGTCTACATCAGTTGGAAAATCAATAATGGCTCCCATTTTGCAATCATCTGAGAACTTGGTCAGCTAGAGTCCCTTTGTGTTGGCTTGAACTTCAGACAAGTAGATGCCAAACAGGACAGGACCTAGGACCAATCCCTGTGGGACACCGCTTGTAACCGGTCGGTAGTCAGATTTGGGGTCCGCTACTTTCACAGTGTGGGTTCTATCAGTGAGCCAGTTGGCAACCCATCTTATGACATAGGGGTATGTGCCTAGTTTAGTGGGTCTATGATTCCTGAGTGAGGGATGGCATCGAAGGCCTTGGCAAGATCTAGGTAGGCTGTGTAAACTACCTTGCCCTCATCCAGAACTCTGGTGATGGACTCAAGGAAGTCTTTCAGGTTGAGCAGGCATGATCTACCTTTCACAAACTGCATGGGTTCCAGAGTTTGGAGATTCCCTATGTCCTTATTTATAAGGTCCATGATGATGCACTCCATAGCCTTACATATTAGACACATCAGACTAATGGGGCAGTAGTTCCCAGGGTCTGTAGTTGCTCCCCCTTTGTGGAGTGGGATGACTTTAATAGTGCACCATTCGGTAGGAACAAAGCCAGAAATGAGGCTATGATTGAACAGGGTACTCAGGTGAGTGCCAGTTCACTTTGTAATTCATGTAGAACACAGCCAGGGATATTATCAGGTCCCATGGAAGCTGTATTCTTGGCTTTGGACAGTGCGTTTTTTACCTGTGTAGCTGTGATAATAGATACTCGGAATTCCTCAGGTATTGTGATTGGCCCTTTAAGGGGTGAAAGGGGGATAAAGTTCGCACTGAACCTGTCGGCTAATATGTTGACACTATCAGTTGTTTCTGTATATGTATTGCCATTGTGCTGTAACTCACAGCAGATCTGAGTACTGCCATGTAGATTCTTGACATAACTATAGAATGCCTTGTGGTTGTCTTTAGAATCTGCAGCAATTTTGTTTTTGCAGCTAGCTTTAGAGGATTTGATGTTGGATCTCAGCTTTTTGTTGAGGCTAACAAGGAAGTTTTTCCAGTCTTAGGAATTCACCTTTTATGCAACAGTTTTTTCCTTTTGTTGTAGAGTTTGTTTATGGTGGGGAACCACCAGATTGGCTTCCTTTTTTTGGAGGAGAGCATCTTGGTTCTGTTTGGTATGGCTCGTTCCATGCACTTGTGTATGTGCTCATACAGTGCATTGATGTATGATTAAGCAGTCATGCACATATTTTCCATTTGCATGGATGTCGTGAAGTTACCCACCTCTGTTTTTAGAAGCCCAAAACTGGCTTTGGGGAGTTTTTTTTACAGTAGTTTCCTTTAGGGGGTGTGAGGGTAAGATGTGGATATCCATGGTGATTATCTTTAGGTAACCTTGTTTATTTCTAGGCACATGGGTGTGAATCATACTGTGTTTGTCTACCACAAACTGGATAAGCTAAAGGCTGCTTGGTAGTGCAGGGTTTGATTTCCTCATCCTTCATCAGTCTACTATGCGACTGACCAAGTCACTTCACTAGACAGTGCTCCCAGGCTGTCCCTGAAAAGGGACACTTGCATGCAGTAAGCTGTCTGTCCCAAGCTATTAGCAAATGCCACAAACATTTGTCTTTTGAATCCCTGACCCTTCACACAGATGCTAATTAGTACTTCACTACTATATATGCTGTTTGACTAGGAGTCCCAGCACATGTCTTATAGTTTAATGGATTGCCTAATACATTTTCAGAAAATATGAGTTTCAAGTGAAGGATTGTTTACTGTTGCTCATGCTAAATCTATTTTAGTATTGTTTTGTTTAGCAAATGGTTGTAATTTTAATGCAAAACCAATGTGATTTATATCTAATTTGCATTAATTTTGATTTTTACACTTTTTTAATGAAATTCACTGATTCTTGTTCTTCCTTAAGGATCACAAATCCAAAAGCTCTACTAAACACAGCTCATAGTGCCTTAGAAATGATGCAACCATGTGGATGGGTCCACACTACAAAGCAAAAGATGTCATGAGAAGAAGAGAGTTTGCTAATGTGCATTCTTTAGAGTGTCACATGCAAGTTGATTCCTCATAATATTCTAAAGAACTGACAGAATTCCTAAGGAGTAGTAGACCTGTTGGAATATCTGTAGCTCATAATGTAAACAAACATTACTTCCATTTAATCTTTTCTTCAGTACAATCATTTGAATATTAGAAGAGTGTATAGCTTAAAAAACTCATAAAATTAATAAAGGCCAAGTGTTTGTAAGGCTTACCCTTTTAGGATGTCCCCCCAGTTCTGATTTTTTGAAAACAATTACGACCCTATGAAAAACAATATAGAATTTTCTACACGTGTAACATAATATAACGCACACGGACTACCACAACTGAGAGACATACTGTTGAATGAAATGGTAAACAACAGATTCCTTGAGTTATACGAATTTGCAGATGTAATTGTGAGGACAAAAAGTCTCTCATAAAGATTTCTTCGTCAGAGAGAGAACCATTTAGTACAGTAAGAGCCCAGTCCAGCTACCACCAACTAGCATGTAACTTAAGTTCGCTAGCAGTGAGTAAATGAAAAGTAACTTATGTTCGCTAGCAGTGAGTAAATGAAAAGTAACTTATGTTTGCTAGCAATGAGTAAATGAAAAGTAACTTATGTTTGCTAGCAGTGAGTAAACGAAAAGTAACTTATGTTCGCTAGCAGTGAGTAAATGAAAAGTAACTTATGTTCGCTAGCAGTGAGTAAATGAAAAGTAAGCCACACTCCCTTTTTCGGTTCAGATTATTCCCAAGAAATTCAGATGGAGATAAAAGTAGAGACTCCACCTGACATCCTTTGAAAAACCATGCTGCAATGCAACAGTAAGCATCCCTTTTCTCTATACTTAAATCAATGGGCCCAGTATGGAAATGGGATGAAGGATGTTACACATAGGTGAAACTATACCATTTGGATAAGACATATAGAGAGCTCTTTCCAATTCAACATGACCCCACCTTCTTTAATACTGTTATTAATTCAAAGAGAGATCAAGGTGGCAAGTGAGTATACACTGGATTTAAGGAATTTAGATGGGAGATCATCAGTATCTGAAGACCCTGAAGTATTCACTTTCAGGATACTGCCAGTTACTTCTGTCACTCACCCAGCAAGCAGAGATGCTTCATGTAGAAAATAAAAAATGACATCTCATCACCTAGGTTACTTTGTTTATACCAGGACAAGATGTGCAGTATCATCACGGACTACAATCTACATAGCACTGGGCCAGATGTAATAAACCTACTACAAAACATATTTCATTTTTCTTTCTAGTGGGAATTAACCTTCGTAAATAATATTAAGATAAATATATTTCATATTAGTTGTTGTTGTTCTTTCGGCTTTTCCCGGTTAGGGGTCGCAACAGCGGAATTCCGGTCCGCTAATGATTGGCAGCAGATTTTTACGGTGCCGAGCTGCCAGCTCGATGCCCAACCTTTAATGAAGGCACGCCCATTACCGAGAATCAAATGGGAGAACCTCTTGCTGTGAGGCGACAACGCTACCACTGCACCACTGCGGCTTCAAATATATTTCATATTAGTATACAAGGTATAGTGCCAATACTGCACAACTGTTGAAAAGAAAATGCCAATGAAGCTTCAGTGACATTTTTAAAACACCAAGTACTGTTGTCCTTGTTATACTTTTAGTTTCTGTAGTGGCAACAATGAAGTATATGCCATATGACAGACTACAGAAACTACATAATTTTAGAGAAAAAAAGATACTGAAGTTCTTACAATGCACTTTAAAAAAACATTACTACTTCTGAATTTGAAACACTTTCATTGATTTATGGGAACACTGATCTTAAACCACAGACAAAGTAACCAACGGAAATTTAGTTTATGTAGAACAAGTCAAGGAATTAGAGAGAACATGTTGTTTTATGGTTATCTTTAATGATGCAGGGGGTGGGGTGGGGGGATGACACTAAACCCAGCTCCACTGCTAAGAGTTCCACTTGATTTTTGTTGAGCTTCTGTGGAACTGAAAGTGGAGTTTAAGGCTTCCTTTCCTGGGACACCAAGTGCTTTAAAATATCACATTTCACAAGCTGTAATTCCAGAGTCTGTCTCTATGGTGAAAGTATTTTAGCTAATGTGTAGTACTGTTTAGTTACTGTACATAATGCAAGAACAAATGGCATTGGCTTAACAGCTTATTTCTAGTTTGTATATGTTAACCATCTGTCAATCTATCTGAAATTGTTAGTACAGAATCAATGTTTACCTGCATTATTCTTAACTCTTTGCCTCAATATATTTTGAAAACTGAGAACCACCAATGCCCAATTTTTTTTTATATATTTTTTTTTTTATTTTTTTTATTTATTTATTTTTTTTTTTTTCTGTGATGGCTTAGTGGTTAACTACTGTGACTATAGTGTTCAGGGTCCTGGGTTCAAGATCTGCAAATGCTGTTAGGGAGGGTGGCCTAATGGTTAAGGTGTTTGCCTTACAAACCCAAGGTACAGGGTTTGAATCTCACAGGGGATAACTGGCTAGGCTTAAAATGGCTCGCAAGGGCAGTTAGCCTAGTACTAACCTATGAACCTATGAACCATTTAAAAGTTATGTTGAGGATAAAACACTTTTAGTTTTAGTTTAGTTTATGAGAAGAATATTAGTATCAGGCACAAAATAAGAAGCAAATAAATTATATAAAAATATTGACAGTGTAATTCAAAGATACAATCCATATAGCAACAGCTTGAGTACAACTAAGGGGCGCACAACAAGGGAGACAACAGTTTCACAAAAGAGAGCTCTTTCATGTATACATTAACGGTACAAAAACATCCCAGTACCATTGTGGCAAAGCCCTCCCAGTTTAATTATAAATAGCTGACTGAAATCACACACACCTTTTTATTGAAGTAACCATGTTATCCAGTTTGTAATTATCAGCATATTTTGCTTATACGGAGTCCATGTCGTTTTTTATATCTTAAAAGAAAGACTTTTAAAGTGCCTTACAGGAAACCACTAACAACAACGTTGAAATATGCAGGTATACCTTCTTCTTGACACACAAACATACACACTGACCTTTTCTGTTCTGTTGATTAGCAAAAAAGTATGGATGGGCATATAATGCTTTTAAATTGTTAATAACTCACGTGTATGGGATAGCACCAAATGTACTTAGAAGGTAAAATTAGCAGGCACTGTCAATCCTTCAAGTATTACTTGTTAACTCTTCAATTAATGTTTTAAAATTGAAGAACTGAGCCTAAAAATACTGTTCCATATCTAATACAAATAGGGTTAATGTGTAATTTTTGATAAGCTCCATTAGGACTCTCTCCATGGGTTTAAACTGAATATTGGTCAAGCTGATGGGTCTAAAATTGTTCGGGACCACCCTTTGTGAAGTGGTTCCAATATAGTCTGTTACCACAGATCAAAGATGTGCTCAACTGCGAATCACTTGCATAACATACTTTGATTATCTTTTAATGCCAACCTACATTCATGGGAAGTCTTATTTTTCCTATGATAATTTTCATTACACTGGATAGCATTTTCATGTTAAACTTGATTTTTGGGTCTTTAATTTTGATATTTATTCTAATGATTTTTTTCTTGTTGTATTGTTTACTAATGCATGTAGATCAGCACACTGATTTGCCTTTTCCTTTCCTTTTTAATTTTGGCAGGGACTGACAACTTTAGACAGTTTTCTGGGTTGAGAGTAGGATTTACTTACATGACTACTATCCATTTCTACATTTTGGTGAGTACAGTTATATTTGAACATAAAGAATTCATCACAGGTATAGAAAGTGTTCATGCTTAAAGTCTTTGAATATTGTGATGTTTGTCTCAGCCAGTTGAAGAATTCTGAAAAAAGGAAGGTTACCAATTTGCAGTCATACTTGATTTTGGAAGAGCATACCTGTGGGATAGTATATGTAACTGCCAGGTTTGTAAGGCTGAGTTCAGGTAAATTTTGAACTCTATTGGGAGCTTTGACTATTTTTTACAGGGAATTCTTATTTATAAAACTGAGGAACCTTGGGGGTGTTTTTGGGTGCAAACAAAAGAGATTTAGGTCACCAAGTTTATCAACAGCTAGATAAAGTTTCCGAAGATGATGAAGTTTGTGTGCAAAGAAGTTTATTAAGTGTATTTATGAAATGAACACACCTTTTGGGGTTATTGTAAAGGTATTTTAACATAATATGATCAATGTAGCTGGTTTTATTTAGGCTGAGCCAAATCTCAATAAGTTTGGTTTGTGAGTCTCTTGGAATCTGTCTTATAGTAATGTGGTCTTAAACAAGAATATTCTGCCATGGTAATGTGGTCTTTAACAAATAGGAATATTCCACCATGGTAATGTGGTCTTTAACAGATAGGAATATTCCACCATGGTAATGTGATCTTTAACAAATAGGAATATTCCACCATGGTAATGTGGTCTTTAACAAATAGGAATATTCCACCATGGTAATGTGATCTTTAACAAATAGGAATATTCCACCATGGTAATGTGGTCTTTAACAAATAGGAATATTCCATCATGGTAATGTGATCTTTAACAGATAGGAATATTCCACCATGGTAATGTGTTTTTTTAACTGACAGGAATATTCCACCATGGTAATGTGTTTTTTAACAAATAGGAATGTTCCACCATGGTAATGTGGTCTTTAACAAATAGGAATATTCCACCATGGTAATGCGGTCTTTAGCAAATAGGAATATTCCACCATGGTAATGTGGTCTTTAACAAATTGGATTAATCCACCATGGTAATGTGGTCTTTAACAAATTGGAATAATCCACCATGGTAATGTGGTCTTTAACAAATAGGAATATTCCACCACAGTTTTCATTGGGTGTAAAGGCATGGTAAGCACAAAACCTTCATAAAGGATGGGTGAGGGGTGCTTTCTGTACTCTAAAAAAAAAAAACAGGATTCAGAATCTTCAATTTCTCAGTGACAATGTTTATCAAAGTTATTCCTCCATTCTCATTTGCCACTTCATTCTGTCATCCTAAAAGATTTTCTAACAAACAATGAGGAAAAATGATTATTTAGAGCCATAGCTGAGCTGTTTGCCTCAACCACTCATAATTGCCTTCATCTACCAGAACTAGAGCAGGCTTGGGAGTGTTTACTTCCACTGTATTACTAATGGACCCTAATTCACCTCATCAGGTCCTATCATTCTCATCTCATAATCTGCCTTACCTCCCATATCAGGTTTGTAGCAGCATTCCTAACTTCCCTTTAAAGATTTTCTCTTTTTCATTCAACAAAACACTGGTTACCAATTTAAAATAATATCTCTCATATCCATACAGAGACATCTTGATTTCATTTTCATGTCCTTAATACGGTCTGCTAGTTACCTTCTTTAACATTGCTTTAATTCAGTACATAGTCATCCATTAAAAGTCCAACCATACAGCAGTAATGTCTACCACACTGCACACAACAGACACTGGATCCAGTTGTCCAAGAACTCTATTTATCTAATCTCTTGTGTGCTAAAACATACCATCAGGATCAGTCTTGTCTTCCTCCTTGACCATCTCTTGATTCTAACCACAAGTTTTTACTTTCACTTATACAATCACTTATACAAACACACACACACATATATATATATATATATATATATATATATATATAAAGATATATATATATATATATATATATATGTGTGTGTGTGTGTGTGTGTGTGTATAACAGCAGCCAAACGGACAGTCAGACACACGGCAACCATAAAAACTTTAATAAACAAATGCGAGTAGGTAAGCACTTTCATTTGTTTATTAAAGTTTTTATGATTGCCATGCCTCTGACTGTCATTCGTTTGGCTATTGTTACACTCATTTTACATCTCTAGCAGTCCGTTTACTCAGGTGATTTTTTTTTTATATATATATATATATATATATATATATATATATATATATATATATATATATATTTATACATACATAAAGTTATATACAACCACTGCCTACCATAATTTCTTTAGCTACTACATCCATGCCTAATGTCTTATCAAGCATAATAGGTACCTAAAATATCAGCAGATATGATAAATGCACCTCCAGTTCATTCATATATTATTGGCTAATCATTTTGTTTGTTGTCCATCTTCTACATTTTTTTTTAATTATGGACAATGTGCAGGATGATGGAGTAGATAGGAATGATTTTAATAATATATTGGAAGTGCAGGAATTGAAATAGAGCATAAAGTTAAATGCTGGATGCCCTCCTGGTTTAAATGGATATTTAAACATAAAATGTGCTTTAAAAGCAAGAATGAATTTTTATAAACTAAAAAATGTAACATGAATTTAAACTATTTTAAAATTTGGTTACTGTAGATTGTTCCTACTGAGTTTATGTAGATAAATTCCTTTAAGAATTTGAGTCACGTAATTTGACATGAATGTTTTTAAACTGATACTTTTAATAACTTTTCAGTTCACAAGTCATGCTTGTTGGAGAATGAGAGCACTAAACTGATGTATAGTGGATTACATTTTCTATTACTCTAGTGCGGCCTGTTGGTTTGTTGTTGTATAATCTTTCATACATTCATCCTTTTATCTGAAATCAGTCACCCCAGCCAATCCAATATGACAGCTCCAGACTTGCATCCTTTACAGCTTTTTTCAATCATTTTCAAAAAATGTTTTGTAGTCTGTTTACCTTTTAGCACTTCTCTCAATCTGTTTAAATTAGTTGAAATCCTTTTTAAGACTAATGCACTCCTGCAGGTTATAGTTCACTATTTCTATGCTTTCTCTGATGCAAATCATCCTTCCCATTTACTCTGGAATTATTACCATGGTGCCCTTACTCAATTAGTCACATACATACAAAGCTGCATGGGAAAAGCACACTTGATGAAATATATATTAGCAAAAATGTTTGCATTAAAATATTACAGATGATGGAGGATGTTAATGAGAAAATGATAAGAGGAAACATAGAGCACTCAGTTCAGGGAATTATCACATTCACTTTTATCAGTGATCTACACATGAGATAACAGCCAGAAAAGCATTGCTACACATCGGTAACCCTATTCAAATAAATATATATCCAACAAGTGGTTTGATTTGTATAACAGCCTCAAGACCTTATACAGTCTGGTAGTAAGATTACTGTGCAATTTTTCTACTTGAAATACCACTAATGTTGTTTACACCATCAGCAATGGATATTTTCCCAGCCATTAATATGGCCATAAGACTGTGAGAACATGTAAAATTAGGTTTCAAGAGCCTTTGATTGAAGCAAAATATGATTCATCATTAAATGCATACTGCTATCCATAAATATACTTCATACTGGCAGGATAAATATTGTGAACAGCATTGTTTTGTTTGCTGCCAAAAATAGTGACGGTAAGGACACAGATGACCTCTTATTAAAGAGAGAAGCTATGCATATTTCAAAATACAGAACTGTCTCCACATGGGGTCAATACTGATTAAATCTGGGCAAGTTTTATTTAAAAGAAGGCATACAACTCTGACTGTGGATATTTAATCCGTTAATTACGTTTTTTTGATTGGTGATGGTTTAACTCAATCATGACTCGTGAAACTGATGTAGTAAGTGTTCCCCAGATGTGTGTTAGTTCTAATTACTCATACCAAGAAGGAAAATGCAGAGGATGTCTACTATTATTACAGTTACTTAATCAATGAGGCGGTGAAAGCCAACACACTCTGGCTAGGCTTATAAATGCCCTCGGGCAGATAGCCTACTACCTACCTATGAACAAGTTAAACACCATTGTCGGCTTTAGACACCAGCAAACCCTGCACATATTTTCAATATTTGTCAAACCAACAAAAGTTAGTACAGCAATCTTTTACACTTATAAGTTATTAGTACTCACATGGTTTAATATCATCTTTAAAATTTAAAGCTATCTCCAGTTATAGTAATTGTTTTGTCAAGCAGCAGGTGTCAGCATTTCATTAAATATTTTACCACTGGGATATACTGCTATTGATTAAGTTAAATCCTGCTGGTGGACATTCTCTCAGCAGTAAAATTGACATTATAGCCAGTTTTAGGTACCTACAATTCTTGTGGCTGCAGAGGGCCCTTTATTTATCCTTCACTGTGTGGGAGCCCTCAAAAGCTGCTGCTGGTTTGGTAAAAATGAGGAATAAAAAAAATTAATTCATTTTCCGCTTGTGCTCTAACTGAAACAGGGTTGTGATATGACCACTTTAGGATAAAGGTGATAATCACTGAATGAATATGAACAAGGTAAGCTCCAGAGATTTTAAGAACTGATGCTTCCAACCTTCAGGAAAGTTTTCTCTTTCAGGGAGTTTTATAAATACTGTCAGAACAACCGATACTGTAACTCAATATGTTTGGTCAATAATTCTGGGCAAAACCAAAAATTATAGCAGAACAAACGCTCAAAATAGGAATGTGTTTTAAATATTACTCTAATTCACTTCAAATTTTAATAGAATAACACATTTTGCATGCAGGCATTTTTGGATAAGATGACATATGAAAAAATTAGTTTACAGACCGTCAGTAATCGTAAATTATTTACCAGCAAATCAAACTTTTATCAGGGACAGAACAAAGTAAAATCAGGAACAGTTTGTGATATCAGGGACAGTGACAAGTATGCATTACTCCTCAATGAGGCAAATAAAAGGAACTTACCTCTACTGCTGTTTGAGGACTGTCACTGATCAGGTTTGGCAGGACTAGGGACTGCTAACCAGTCACTGATCAGGTGTGGCAGTATTATTGTTGCATACTGTATTGCTGTTTGGTGAAATAACTGCAAAACTAGTACTGTTATGTGTGCGTGCGTGTGTGTGTGTGTGTGTGTGTGTGCAAAACGGATCCCTGACTTATCTGTATGCGCACACAAAATAATTCTGGGACACATTACTCTTCTGGGTAGCAGTAAAAATGCAGTTAATAAGTAATTATCTTTCAAATGCAAGGCATAAAATATATGACAGAACATTTAGACACTTAGATCTTCTGGGAAACTTGTGGCCCCCTCTCCCCAGACTGTATAAATGGATTTTGAATTGGACTTAGTGGTGGCTTCGCAATCAACCCCACCCATTCTAAAACCAGCCCTGCTCAGATGTGTATGCATTGAAAGTTATGTGTGTGTGTGTTGGGGGTTGTTGTCTGGTCATTACCTCGACTTTTCATCACCGTCAAATCTTGGAGGTATGCTCGGGAGGTCAGTATAGCTTGTATTTGGGCGAAGGACAGTGTGGTCATTGTTTTATTTACTTTTCTCACAAACCTCAGAAATGTACAAATATGATTACTGTAGCTTGTGTAGGGCATTGTATTGTGTAGCAGCAACAAAGTGTAATACATTAGTGTAATTTTTTTCACTTTCCTCACAATAACACATCAGGCACATATACCGGTTACTGCTTTTGGGGGGGGGGGTGAGGAGGCATGCTAGGTACATAACTGTGGCCATTTAAACCTCTGATTTCATCCTGGTCTAACACCAGAGTGATGTATAGGCAGTGACCGTCTTTTCTGGGGGATTATGGAGGCAGGTAGAATTCCCAGATAGGATTTGTGTATCTACACAACAACTGTTTTGTTAGTTTACTGTGAGCTATTATTTTGTCAATTGTGAACATTAAGCTTTAGGGACAACTTAAATCTTCCTTGAAAGAAAAAAAAAATAAGACAAATTCTTTTCTTACTCATGAATTTTTTCAGGCTGCCATTAGATTAAAAGGTTGGGAAATGCTCTAAAATGTATCCCAGGACATCTATAACTCTATGGCTTCTGGAGTCCAAGCATTACTGGGTTATTTCTTAAGTGGTTATTACTGTGCTGTCTTGGTCAGGAAAGGTGTGCTTAAAAGATGCAAGGAAAACTAAAGCTGAACAGCAACATGAATTTTCTTCCTTAATCATAATTTTTGTTTATGCCATCACTGGATGAAAAGGTTGTGTAAAGAAAAAAAATAAAAATGCACTTCAGAGCATATAGAAAGTCACGAATTCCTGAAAAGGTTTAAGAGCAAGGCAGAATGTGAAAAAAGAAAGGAAAAAGTAATGTGCATGGTGTGGGTAGCCCAAGATGGTGGAAAAATAGAGTGGTGCACTGGAAGAGGTACGTATGTGTCTATGTGGGGTGAGACAGTAAGCAGTGCCTAAGGCACCATTTTTCCTAAGTCCAGCCCTGTATGTAGAGTTGTTGTAATGTAGCATTGTTGAAACCAAATGCCAGTAACTATGAATGTCCCTTTGTGAGATGGGCCAACAGTGGAGTACACTGGCCTGTCGGAATGTAAGAGCATAATAGCTACTCCTAAAACTTTGCAGCATGAATTAAACAGTTGCTCAGGAAGGGTGGAAGTGACAGTGCATCAATTAGACTGGAAGGGCCCAGGACAGCCCAAGCTTGACATTTACTGGGGGCCCCCGAAATGATAACACTGGACCTGTTAAACAGTCACTATGAGGATCTGTCTTTAGCCTGAGTCAGGAAAGATACAACCCTCCTTGAAATACTTTCTTTTTGCAAAACAAATGTCTCATTACATACTCATTTATAGGACCTAAATCTTCACTAACAGATAAATAAGACATATTGGTGTGACAGATTCATATCTCAAAGTATTGTTTCATATCTGCAGCAAATTTGCAATGTGTGTGTAGTGGGTCTACTTGAAATGATCGAATCCCCACTTATCCAAATCTAAAATGAGTAAGACAGCATCACCAAAGATCCAAAACATGTGCGCCACGTATTATCAATGTTTTTTTACACGGAAAACGAGCAGTTGGCCAATATTGGCAAATTTCCCCACTGTAGTGTGATCCCAGAGGTGGCTTTCCCCCCACTGTAGTGTGATACCGGCATTGGTATATTACGTTAAGGGTGTGTGGGGTATGCAGCCCCCCCACATTGGTTGGTGTGGGGGCATAGCTCCCTACCTGGGTGGGTTTGACATGATGCATTTTATTTTTTGTGTTATGTTGGCCAACTGCTCATTTTCAATGTAAAGAATTTCGGTAATATGTTGTGTCAGTGTTTTGCAAGTTCTGTGATGTCATCTCAGTCATTTCAGATTTGTATAAGTGGGAATTCATTGTCTTGAAGTAGACTCATGTATACCACCCCTGCCTCTTTCAACGTAAGCCAAGAAAATTGTACTGGCAGCCTCAAGGGAGCTACTGAACATGATTTATTAGCTAGGTTTGTAATGGTCAATACTGAATACTTAACTTAGGAACTTAATAAATGCAGTTTGTATCAGCTGCTTTAAATACATATCTATATCTATCTATAGATAGATAGATATACAGATATAGATACATATGCATTTCTGTATCTATCTATCTATCTATATATATATATATATATATATATATATATATATATATATATATATATATATATATATCATATCCTCGCTGCCAAAATAGTCCTTCCAACAAGTGCTTTGAATTGTACAAGTATTTGTATATTATGCATTCCAGTATTTACAACAGTAAAATAGGTTCAACCAGGCTGAGCCCAAAAATGATCAATATTGATCAGTGTACTACCCTAAGTAAGCAAATATAAATAAATAAACAGTAAAATGATATACAGATCTGTTTTAAACACTGTGGCAAATCACTGTTAAATCTGTAGATAAATACATGAAAACATTAGTATATCCATGGCTACAGCATACAAATCTTCCTTTAGGATGAAAAAAAAAATGTTAGCAAGGTGATGACCTGTTTCTTTTAGTTAACTGTCCACTAGTTCTTTCACTCTGCCTATAAAATCAGGCAAACAGCATACTTAATAAAACCAAAGTTTGTTACAAAATGCATTTAAATGAAGTTTGTCAACAAACTAAGTTGTCCTGGGACATCTTCATGGGGGGTTAGGCTAATATTAGGGGGAGTTAATTGGGTTGAGGAGGTGAAAGGGTTAAGTGGAGGCAGGGATGGTTGAGAGGAAATGAGATAATGATGGGGAGGGGTTTAAGAGGTTTAGTCGTGTAGTTGGGTTAAGCAATCACATTTTGGCATGAACTTGGTACAGCAAGTTCTACATCCATTATATATATATACATTTCTTCAAAATGTGAGAATTAAGGTACTTGGCATTTATGGGGGTGATCATTGTCATTTTAGACGTTGGGTATATATTTGGGCGCATTGTCAAATATTGCATGGTGGGGAGACGTGTTGCCATGTTTGCATGTGGATCGGAGTTAGAAGGCACTGCGTTGGTGAGAGTACAAGTAATTTATTTCGTAGATGGTTGTGTAGTCTGGATGGTGTGGTGGCTCTGGTTTTTCCTATGTGAAATGACGGTCATTGCCCATCATTGTGGTTTTGGTCTCCTAGCTATCGATGGTGGTGGTGGAGCAATTAATGGCAGCGTGTTATGGTTTTGGAGGTTTCCCACATAGCCCCTCACTTATTACTGGCCTCACTTATTATTGGTTTTGCTACCAGATGGTATGTTTAAGGCGATATTGCTACTTGCCGGTTTTCCTTTGTGGTGTGGTCATGTGTCTCAGGTTGGCTGCAATCTATTCCAAGTTGTGGCCTAAGGTAAAGTTCTGCCACTCTAGACAGCTTTGGCTGCCAGTTGTAGTCATTGGGGGATTTAGGTCAGGGCTGGTTCAGAGAGGTTGTGATGCATGGTAGCTTAGGGCGTGTGGCTTCATGAATTGTGAGCCATTGCCTCTGCATAGTTCTGATGCTCCTTTGGGGCTGTTTCTGGCTTGGTGATGTTTGCGGTGAGGTACTTGTTGGATGTGCTTCCCAATGACTGGGAGGAGTGGGGAGTTTTAGCTTTTGGCAGTTTCACAGCATGAGTAATTGCTGTTGAAGGATTAACTCTGCTGTTCCAGTTGTTGCATTGCTTTTTGCAGGATTTGTGGGTATGTGCGAGTGATGGCCTGGGGTGGCACATGCTTGGGGTGTGCCTGGCAATAAAAATAGTAATTAAAAAAAAAAAAAAGAAAAGAAAGCCTGGCCTCCATGGCCAACACTAGGACCTTCCCTTCCCCAAGTGCACTGAAATTCAATATGCCAGTTGAGGGAGGATGCTGGGCCATAGGGGGTGGTTGTATACTGCTAAGAATATTAGGGTAGCATCTTATAATATTTAAATATTCACTTGTGCCACTCGGAAGCTGAAGTAGATAATTGGGAAGCTACAGTTGGTCTATTGCAAGGAATGGAATTGTATCACTATTATTTAATACGGGAAGAGAAGCCTCTCGGTCATAAAACAGCTTTAGTTGATCAGTGGTTTTCTAGCTAAAGAGGACGCCTTTTCACGGGCTGCAAACTTTGTAGTCTCACAGTAGCACACCATGCAGGCTCAGTGAGCACCAAGCTCAGACATTAGTCCCAAAAAAAAAAAAAAAAAGAGGATTCACAGGACATAAATTAGCTACACGGGGAAAGGATGAGTGGCACAGACGCTAACACATTAAATAACATTGGCGAGTACTCTTTTACTCACGAGCATCCAAATGTGTGTCAGGCCCCTTTTAGTGTAGAATTTGGAGGTCCATGACCTTGCTAAGGCCTCAGAAGGAAGTGCGATGCTCCTATTGAGGTGCGGGTGTAAAGTCATTTCAGGCTTCATTTCCTTCGGGACATTCGTGCTACAGTTAAAGATTTGGTGTAATGGTTAAATATCTTCACTTCATAGGTACAAGACACTGGGTTTGATTCTGATCAGTGGTTTGCATGCTATTAGTTTCAAAGTTTGTGTGGGCATAATTGTAAAGACTAATTTGTGGTTTTCTAGTGAATCACTGTGATAGGTTCATAGGTTCATAGATGATCTGAGGCATGAAGCCTACAGCTGGTGGTGTACATTTGAATTTCCAACTTTGCAACTTTAGGAGGAAAGGAAGCAATAATGGTCATATCCCTTCTGAAATCCATGCTGCGGGTAACCTGTTTTACACATTTTGAGTTTCTGTAGGGCATTGGTCTCACATTATTCATGGTTGGCTAGATTTCTTGCTCTAAGAGGTTGCGTGGCATGCTCTCGTACTGTTGGCTCAGCTGTGCTATGGCACAAGTATAGGGCAGCCCTGAAATTCCAGCAGTTAACCTGAACACTTATCTCAACTATACATTTCTGGTAGAGGGCTGGCTGTCTGGCAAATCACTGAGCTTCAAAGTCAGAAAATGGTGACAGTTATTTGGCTTTCAGACTTTATACCTTTAAGAAATTCATGCTAGTGCACTATTTGCTGTTCTATCAATTTCTAAAGTTTGTAGGAGTATCATTTAAAAAGTGTCCCTTTTTTTTCCATAACTGACAGATAATTCAATGTAGAAGTTATCAAAGGAGGGTCATAGTGACAAGGTATTGTTGCAGAGAATCTAGTTATAGGGTTTTGGGGAATTGTTTTGTTTTAATTTTCATTTTGTAAAGTAAAGGTACTTATTCTGTTTTTGTTTTGTTGCAGGCTGTCGAACAGATTTTGAGTGGACATTGATTGGTGACCTGAACTGAGGGAGCGCAGAAACTTATGGAGGTTGTTCAATGGATGTCTCTGTTCCTTGATTGGTGTGCAATGAGGTCACAGACAGGGGAGTGTGCAGTGCCTTGTCAGAAATGGTTTGGAAGATGGTAGTGTGCTGAGTACCAGGGGTGGCATTACAGTGAATTTGCAGAGGATGGAAGCAGTAGCGAGCAAAGATGCTACACAGGAGGAGCTCAAGGTGGCAACAGTTATTGACTGAAATTGCTGAAGGGCAGAAGGCATCATTTGGTGGCTTAAAATGGGATCTGAAAGGTAACGTTTTGATAGGTCGGATATTTTGCCACCTGAATGGGGCTCAAAGTGGGTATGAGTAATCACCTTATTAAGACATATTAGAGCTCTGTGTTTAATTAGTGGGAGCTGATTATTGCATTGGTTTAAGCGGCAAGTAAGGAAGAGGTAGTTGGGGGGGCCAAGGGGGTAATGGGTAGGGATGGTTATGGGGAGTGTGGGGATCCCATGGGATGAGTAGTCACGACATTCATAGGAGCACAGGGCTCATTAGGCTAAACCCCATGGCTCTTGCAAGCCAGTGAAGTTCAACCCTTGCTTTCTTAAGAACCTTGGGGTGGTTGTATTTACTCATTCTGTGGTTGAACCATATGTAGGGGAGGACCAATGAGGTATTTTATAGGATGCAGGAGTTTGTTCCTAATGGGTGGTGTCTTTGGGGTGACAAATTTGTCCCTTGAGTAGGTAGTGTTAATGTTACATAACAGGTTAAGGTTTTACAGAATATCACAAGGATCATTTCACTTGGTGTTTGGGTCAATTTTGTGAGTAGAGTTTTAATAAGCATGGTAGGTAGGCAGTTGGTGGAGTAGTTTTAAAACTGGGTGCTTTGTTACAGGGGAGTTAGAAAGTTTAAAAGAAGCTTGGTTGCAGGATAAGGCTTCGGTAGGACAGGTCTTAATTGCCTACTAGTGGTATAGGTAATATAAGGAAAGAGCTCTCCAGGGAAAAGGCCAGGGCCAAACAGAGGTTAAGAATGGTTTGGTAATGAGAGAATTGGGGGTGTTTATGGCTGGGTATGTAGAATATTTTGTTGCTGCGCATAGGTTGGTTTTCGGGAACTAGGTCAAGGGGTGCTGGTTTTCTGCCAGCTAAGGTAGGACATTAAAGTTGGATTTAGACTGTTCCCTACGGTAATGGAGTTGTTGTGCATATAAAACTGGGTAGTGGGTGGGCTAAGGTGATATGCTACGGTTAAACAGGGTCTTGGGTGTGAGACTATTAGTTGTTTGACTGGGTGCCGTCTTGAGTTCAAGGGGTTATAGTTTGTGGTTGTGTTGTGGTTATAAGCTGTCAATACATTCAGGATGAGCCATGATTTCAGCTTTGAAGGCAGTGGGCTAAAAGGGTATGTGTTCTTTTGATGTAGTTGTTCCGGTGTTACAACGGGGCCATGGTAATCCTACTTTATTTAGTTTCATTAGGGTGTGTTTCAGTGATGGCATGGCAAGGGGGTTTATGACAGGATTCTAAGGTGCTTTACAGATGATGGGTTCACCAAATGATATTTGGCTTGACCCTTCCCTTTATGGGAAGTGGATTGAACAATTTTGGGTAGAAGGGAGGGGGAACAGCCTGGTCAGGCTGGTTGGCAGATGAGGCATAGGCTTGCCCTCTTTTGTTCCCCCTCTGATGTCTGGATGTTCATTTCAAGGATCTCGGGAAAGGAAATGAGTAGTTGGAGGAAGCTTGCTGAATAGATAAGTAAGCTGAGGTAAGAATGGTGCTTATTTGGTGGAAGGTAATTCAGCTGATGGTGTATAAAGTGAGTTGGGACACTGCTTCATAAGTAAAGTAAGCAAGCAGAGGTATGGGCCCTGCTTGTTGGGCAGGGTGAATAGGTACGCTGCCCTGATTAACATTACAAGGATGTTATGCTGTATTTAGAATCAATTATATCATGAATAGTTGTAATTAATAAAGTTGGTGATCAAAGCTATGTTATGGAAATTTAATAAAGGTAGTCAAATGTCATTTGGTGTGATGTGTGCTATCAAAGGGGACCGGGACAATTATGGTTATTGCAGGTAAAGTATTTCATAGCATGAACATCTTGTGAATTTCAATATCCTGTACAAACATTTATTCATTCTGTGAAAACGCTGTCATAATTTAACCAGGTAAGTAGTAAGAGGCATTACAATGTAAGGTTTAGGCCTAAAGATTTCCTATATCGGTCAAGGTTCTGTTAACAAAAGAAATGCTTAATTAGCATATTTTGGGCAGGCTTTTACATTTTACCCAAGAAGATGGAGACTAATGGGTTGCAAAAATTAACTGGCTAACAATCCAAACATCTATACTGGTTTGAGTCACCAACATCCAGAAAGTAATTGCCAAATTGGGGATTATTGGGTAGGTGAGACAATGGATAATTTTGCCAGCATTAGAAAATATTTGAAAAATCAAATACCATTATCCCGAGCAGTAGAATTACTTTACCATCTCTTTGAATGAAGTAATTTAAGGTTGTAAATAAAAAGTATTACAATTAGAAGCTTACAAAACTTTGTAAAATATTGCAATATCCCGCCATCACTGCTGTACCTGTAGAGTATTTACTGCAGCTACAAGGTTACTGTGTAATCCAGGAAAGTACAATATAATTTAGTCTCTATAGTTTGACCTTTTTCATAATGGAACATAATTCTTAGAAACACAAGTTGACTATATGGTTCTGAGGCATTTTAGAGTAAACTGATATCTTAAGAACATGGTATGTCAAAAAAACTGCATATTGTAAATTCCTCCAGGCTAGTTTTAACAGATTAAAAACCCTCCCCCATTGCACATATGCAAATTAAAATACTTTTATACTAATATAATCAATGTATTTGTTAAGAGCCTCTGCAAAGCTATATATATTTCTCAACAACTGTAAGTATGAACAGTGTATTAGAAAAAGAAGACTACCGGCATAATAGTCTGTGTTTAAAATAAACATTTTAAACTCTGAACAAATTCATTCTGATTATATGGATCATTATAGATGACACTATGCAGACAGTAAGGCATTTGAGTATACAGCACACATTTTTATGAGAGATTTGTTTGGTCATAAATTAGATATCAGGTTCTGATCACACTATTATAGTCCTACATTCAGTGTTTGAAGTATATCAAACACAAAATATATTATAAAAATAAAACAAATGCTACCAGGGAATAAATGCTCCTAGTACAAAGATAAAATATGAAATAAAACAATAAACAGCACAGGAGCAAGCCAGAGCTATCCAGGTCAGTCCACATCAAGAGATTCACCAGTGTAGAATAATGGCTTTCACAAGAGTCCACAAAATGATGTTGTGTGAAAGCACGTTTCAGTTTGTATTCCAAATAAATCAATTTGTTTTTTATATACTTCATTGTGCCATTTTGTGGACTCTTGTGAAAGCCGTTATTCTACACTGGTGACTCTTTTGATGTGGACTGACCTGGACAGCCCTGGTTTGCTCCTGTGCTGTTTACTGTTTTATTATAAAATCTATTACATTAATGCTTACCACACACATGCTGATGATGAATACATGTACAGATCATATTTCCTCAGTTTACATATAATAAAGGCATAGCAAATAGTACTTAATCCATACAATGCATATCAATTATTGATGAGTGCAACCTAATAACAGAATGATAATACTTAAAAGTTATAAATTATAGTAGAAAGGGAATAAAAAAAAAGGTTAGATCATTTCATTTTTAATCTGACAGGTACTAGAAATTATGTCAATGTTACAAAATAGTCTACAAATGCTGCTGCTGTGAATTTATAAAATAGAAGGCGGTATTTCCCCCTGAAAGTGAGTAATAAAATAAAGGCCTATAATCTCAGAGTGGATCTACATGCTGCCAAATATATAAAATGAAAAGCAAAATCGGTTTATAAAAATTTGTACTAAAATTAATGTGACTATATTGTACAGACCTGAGAGAAATATTTAGACATTTCATCCATATCAAAAAATAGACATGCATATTCTAAACAAAGCACTGAAAAGGAAAACCTGTTTCTATGTGAATATTAAGAAAGGGTCCTTCATTACTAATTTTGCACAGCACCTTCTCAATCAAAGGCAACAAGGGGACCAGGAGGGGGGGCATCCCCAGTATTTTTACAACAACCACCCACAGAGAAGGGACCCTGTGAACAATTAGGAATTCTATCCACAGAAAGGGAGACCCCAATGGGGCAGGGGGAGGGGGTCCATGATGAGATAGATGTTAATAGAGATATAGCACAAGAGGAAGCGAGTAATATAGTTAATAATGTCAATAAAAATTTCAAAATTTATAATTTAAGTTCAACTCTCATCACGCAAGACTGGACAGAATTATTTCAGAGAGGGTTGAATTTTGTGCCTGTCAGAAAGCCAAGTGTAGAGAATTGTATCCTTGAATTGGAACCGTTTATAAGGAAACTTAACCTAAAGTTCTATTTTGACAATAACACACAGTGAGGACCAATGGAGGTATGCAAAAAAGCAAGTACATTTAATCGACCACTACATCCAATTTTACAAATTTATGAAAGCCTTTGTACATATCAAATTAGGGAAACCATTTCCAAAAACACCAACTTTAAAAACAATCTTACTGAAAATGAAGGTTTATTGTATAATATAGTGAAGAACAAAAATATCAGGCTGATGAAACCTGGGGCAGGGGGGGGGGGGGGTTGGTGGCTATGAATCAAGAGATGTATATAGAAAAAATGCTACCACATTTATATAGTGACATCTATGAAGAAACGTCTATTAACCAAGTCAATATAGCTTACAGGCATATTGATATAATGTTGTTAGACTTACTGTTAAACAATCAGATAATATTAGGTGATATGAACTATATGGAGCAAGAATATCCATGTATCCTTACAATTTTCGGGATATCAAAGATCCATAAGTCCACCACCGATCCCCCCCTTAAGACCTATTGTGGATGCAAAAGCATCCAAAACTTTCTCAATGGCTAAACTTGTAGACAAAAATTTGAAAAACTTACTAGAATAATTCCCACATATTCTTAAACACTCATGGGATTATCTTACTAAAGTTAAACAGGACATGTATAATGAAAAGATTCTTTTTGTCACCATCGATGTTCAGGACCTATTTATGGTCATCACACATGAGGAGGGGAACAATATGTTTTATGATTTCCCTTGTAAGCACTCGAATTATCCACATTCTAGAATATTGATGTTTCAAGTAATTATGGAGATCATACTTAAGAACAATTTTATCCTATTCGAAGGACACTACTTTAAACAAAAGGTTGGAGTGGCTATGGGGGTGTCTTGTGTGCCCCTATTTGCCAATATAGTTCTAGCTGAATGGGAAACCACTAAGGTATTTACATATGAATTGTTCAAGTATTGTAAATTTTATGAACGTTACTTGGACGATATTCTTATATTATGGGAAGGAACTCAAGAATTGTTACAGGAGTTTTTTGAATTCCTAAATAAAAGTACAACATTTTTACGATTTACCATGGATACCAAATGAGATTTTATCAAATTTTTGGATATTACTTTTAGTAAAGATAAAGGCAATCACAAATTCACCTCTACAATTTATAGGAAGCCAACCTACTCCAATACACTGTTACACTTTTCAAGTGCCCACCCAATTCACCAGAAAAAGTCTCTGGTGAAGGGGTAAGGTTGGCAAGAATGGTGAGTGATGATGAAATGTTTATCAAAGAGATCAAAAAGTTGGAGAATATGTTATTAGGTAGAGGTTATCCCCTGTATATTATTGAGCCTATACTTCAAGAAGTAATAGTAAAGAGAAAGGAAGGACACTTCTTACCTATATTGGTCGGTATACACTATTGTAATAACCCAGACAGAATGAACGAAGTAGCACAATATCTTAATGGCTCCTTTCAACATTCCATGGTTTTAACGTTCAGTCCATTACTTGGGAAAATTAAGGATATTTTGTATCAAAATTGGGTACTTTTTACCATTGAACATCAGTATAAGGATAAACTAGGAGATTATCCAGTAGTAGTCTACAAGAAAGATAGGTCATTAAAAACATGCTTGAAATGAATATTACTAAAGACACGATTGGTAAGATGAATAAATGTGGGCATTGTAGGCAATGCCCACATATTTTGGAGAACGAGTTCATATATTAGTGGATTTGGCAGGGTAACACTTAAAGAAAAGGTTTGTCAAAGTAAACATCTAATTTATATTGCAATTTTCAACAGTGTCATTTTTTTACATGGGGAAAACTATGGACTGCATTAAGTAAACATATAAAGGAACATCCTGGGCATATCTTTAGGTTTGGTGCGCTTGAACAAGTACAAAACAAAGATAGAGGGGGTCCACTTAACATGTATTGAGAATACAGAGAATTAATGTAGCAGATTAGGTGTAATGCAATAAACCCCCTGGTCTAAACGAAAACATTTCTATTTCCAGCTATCTTAAATTAAGAGCAGATTTTCATATGTGAAAGAACAAATTCTTCCAACAAGTTGTTGCTGATGAAATAGAAGGGAATAGTTATGATAGATATGCAGTTTTAACACACAATCATTTTGAAAGGTTCAACTACATTAGTTGTGTGGATATAGGTAGGGTGGTTACACATTTTACATATAGGTAGTATGGAAATTTTTTTCTATTTTTTTATATATGGTTTGGTTTATGTATTTTTAAGCAAGTTTTATATATACATATTTTTCTTATATATTTATTAAACTTGGGGTTGGTTTTGACTTTCATATATAAAAAAATATATATTCATCTTGGAATAAGGGGTATGTGTTTTTCCCCTCTGCTCCTAAGTTATTGCATTAACTTTGGTACTTGTTTTTTAAAAAAAATTGCATTCAGAGTTTTACAACTTTAAATGGCTGTGTTAATGTCATGTGATCTTATATGTATTTAAGGAGAAAAGCATTGAATGGAGTTTGTATTCTGATGAAGTCAAGCTGAAAAGCTGACGAAAGTGCTCAATTAAAGTTCTGGTTTCTCTCATGAGCTTTTCTGTTCTTCTTCATTTATTCATTAGAAGGTGGTGGGGTTGTTTGCTGGGACCACCCTTATGTAAGTAGGAGGACTGTTCAACATAGTCATCTCATTTTACAACCATCTGTGAGCATTCTACTGCACATGCACAGGGCAGTAGGGCATAAATAACATTTTAAAAAGCACTGAGCACCCCTGGAGACTGCCTGGATGATATACTCTTTTAGCCAACCCATTCATTTTTGTGATGCACACTTTCTACTGCCCAGGGTTATGTGAAGCCAGACCCTATCCAAGCACTTGGTCAGCATAATGCTGGGAAGCCTGGGGTACTTGCCCAGACCATGACAACACACAATGATATGATCGATCACTAGTGTGCAACTAACAGCTTTTCCCCCTAAAGACTGAGATTGTGGTCACCCTTGGATTTCTCCTTTCCCCAGAATGCTGCAAACTCAGATTTATTTTACAAAAGTAAGGGGTACAGGAGGGCTTACCCCCTGCAACTGTTATTTTCTATGTTTTACACATTCCAAATAGAGTTAGCAGTTTAGTGGATTTGCTTCTTTGTAACTGTATTTTTGATGGTCAATCACAAAAGAATCAAAGTCTTGTCATGGTGTCCAGAGATCGAATCTTGGATCAGACATCAGGCTGTCGCAGGAGGCTGATACACACACACTCATGTGACATGCACACCTACAGATAATTTATAGGATCATCAATTCGTATAGATCATGCCTTTGAATCTATAAAAAGATATTTATAGCAATATTTATTTTGTCTGACATTTGCCTCCTCTTTTGTAGGCAGTTTCTCATCTTACTATAATAAATATGATGACTAATGCAACTCAGACTAACAGGGTTAATTAAAGTAACACAAATTAAATGGTTTCAGTGCATATCTGAGAAGTTTTAGTTGGAGCAGTGTCTTCTGCAATGGTAACTTACACGTTTTTGATCTTTCTGAAACCTTTGCTGTAATAACCATAATTATTCTAGACTGCATAATTTTGAAGAGGCTTCTGCTACTGAAAAGAAAATTAGAGAGGCAGTTTGGTTGTTCTCATATTTATTTGTTTTTCTTCTCTAAATAAAAGAAATGCAGAAAGAAATTCACTAAATATCTATACTAGTGAAACAATTATCAAAATTACAAGCTTTTTTAAAATACAGTATTCCACTAATAAGTGGCAGTACTGTTAATAAAAGTGTACGCTGGAAAATTCTTGACAGGCCTTACATACATTTACAACCACTACTCCAATCCAGTCAGTGCATGATTCAGATATTTTTAACAAGATAAAAATCAAACTGCAATGTATGAGAGAGACCTTCCTGACAAGTTATTTGTCTCATTTGAAATTGTCCTGGAAAATTGTCATGATGAAAGAGTGAAAGCTTACCAAAGTTAACAGCATTCTTAAGTAAAAAAAAAAAAAATGCATTTTTTTATATTTAAAAAAAAATATATATATATATATATATATATATATATATATATATAATGTGTGTGTATATATTATATATATATATATATATATATATATATATATATATATATATATATATATATATATATACACACGCACACATATATATATAGATATAGATATATTTATAGATATAGATATATAAAACATCAAGAGGAAAGGGGACATTCCTTGACTACCAGCAATTTGACTTCCTGAAGAAAAGCTGGCCATTCTTACCCTTGTGATAGTACAAATGGATATCAAACGTGTATTTTGCAAGCAAGTCCGACTCCTTGTGAGTTTTCTGAATCCAGTGGAATTCCTGATAAAGATAATTTCTTTCACCTTCGTTTTGAAAATTATCTAATTTTTCTTTGTCAGGTTTTTGCTAACAATGCTGTGCATCTTATTTTAAAGTCTTCACTTTATTCTGCACTGCAAAATTAACTACTTCTTTAGGAGAAATTTCTGTTTAAACATAACAGCGTGTTTTCTATAAGCTTATGAGAGATTTAAACCCTCTTGTGTGTTCTGGGTTTGATTCAGGCCTTCCCTCATTCCAGTAGGCTGTGTTTGGGGTTCTCTTCTTTAGAGACATCTTTTAAGCATCCTCACAGGGTACCCAGACCGATTCAACTGACTCTTCTCAACATGTGACAGCTGCAGAATGCTGTAGGAACCGAATAGAATGCAGAATGCTTTAGGAACCCCATAGAATGCATACAGCAGGTTTTGCATGACACTGGTGGAGATTGGGAAAATGAATTACTTAGGAAGGAAATGAAATGGCAGCTTAAATTTGATGCTGCATATCCACCAGGGTTAAATGATAACATTTATATTTCTAGTGAATTAAAGAGAAAGGCTTCGGAAATGTAATTGTTTTTAACTATTTTCAATTTATCTTAATTCTTTACATGTGTTTATTGTAAGCATGTTTCTTTAAATCCATTGGTTGTTTTGGAGGGGTGTGTTTCTTTGAATGTTTTTAAGTAGAACTTTGAGTTTAATATGGGTGGCTCTGAAGATGTCTGATTTGACAGACAAAAGCGCTTAACCATTCTCTGTTTTACTTGGATTTATTAAAATGCTGCTTTGTGGTTTCCTTTTGGACTGACTTGGTTTTCTTTGGATTTGTTTGGTGTATACCTGGTCAAGCACTGGTGGAATTATTTTGTTTACTTCCTCAAAGTGCTTGAATCTCCAGTTTGCTTCCCGTCTGGGATGCTGTCTACATATCCTCACAGTCTGTTTGGGTTTCTGCTGGGTGATGTAGTTTCTTTCGACATCCCATATATCTGACATAAGTGACATGACAATCTTCTAAATTGCACATCTTTGAATAAATGTATATATGTACATCTTGCAACAGACTGGCATTCTATCCAGATTTAGTTTATTTTTGCCTTGCGCCCACTGTGTGCTGGGATGTACCGCAGCTTCACCATCAACTCTAAACTAAATAAAATAAAAACTAAAAAATAATTTATTGTTTTGTCAGTGAATGTTGCAAATTGCCTGTGATAAAAGGCACCCGGAGTTTCTATAAAAAGGCAGCACAAAAATGTGTTAATGAAACTCCCTACAAAGTTTAGTGGTGAACATCGTATTACTGAAAATAAATTAACTCCATACATTATGATACTATAACAGTAATACTAGTGATAATCATGTTATAAGATACATCAGTGATTAAAGATATTGATGTTCAAATTTAGGGAATCTAGGTTTGAATTTCACAGGTTCCATTGTAAAAATAAGCCACTGCATTTCCCAATGTTGTAAAGATGAATCTAGAAGTAATGGACTGCTTCAGAGCAATTTTATTTGTAAAAACATTTCTTCTTTGCTTCTGACTCCTAGTAGTCATGGATTGCCTGCCCTGCTCTGCTGCTACAGTATGTGTAACACAGTGGTGTGGGATGTGATGCATACAGGGGTGAGGGTCTCAGTCACTGGTCAAATGAGATAACAGCCAGGATAACTGCTGACAATCATAGAGGAATAGCATGAGGATTTTTATGTTTATGTCTAGCTACTCCTAACATATTGTGCTCAGTACATCACATGCTGGAGGTCTGTTGCTCTTCCACATGACACATTCCATACACATCACATGCTGGAGGTCTGTTGCTCTTCCACATGACATGCTAGGTACACATCACATGCTGGAGGTGTGTTGCTCTTCCACATGACACGCTAGGTACACATCACATGCTGGAGGTCTGTTGCTCTTCCACATGACACGCTACGTACACATCACATGCTGGAGGTGTGTTGCTGTTCCATGACATACTCCACAGCACTGGCACCAACACTTTGCCATGAATAGCAAACTTAAACACTTCTCCAGTGCATGGGGATAGCATCTTGCATTGCAAAGGAAGTTGCTTCTCCTTTGACTGGGAAGACTATTGGTCATTCCTTAGGAAATACGATGCCTTTTACATTTGAAATTTCTACTGCATCCTTTCTTACCTGCCTGACCTTTTAACACAGTGGTGTGACAGATTCATATTCTAAACATCCCTCTGGAAATAACTTCCATCTTCATACCAGAATGGCAACCTTACCATTTAAGATACATTTTTACAACTAGAACCATAGCTACAAATTCTCCCTTGTGCGATTATATGTTGCATTGTTTAAAACAGGAGAAAATTTTAATATGATTTAGATTTATCAGCTAAGCTCTTAATGGTCTATCAATCGATTGCCTACAATCTACCTACAAGCCCATTGGCTGCTTCATTGATTCGCATCAACAGGTTATCTTTTTGCCAAATAAACTTTTACAATAAAACTGTTAATAGTTCTACCTGTAGTTCCATTCCCAGCAGTGCCATCTTTCATGCCATAACAATAGTCCTTATGATGCAAGTAACATATCAACAAAAATCATATGGTTATAACTATTCAAAAATGGAGTGCCAGATAAGGGTTCAAGAATTTAAACATACATGTCAGAAACCCCAAATATTATCTGGTCATAGTAGCATAATGCTTAAGGTCTTCACCTTCCATGCACAAGGTTTGAGCTGGACTTATGGCAAAGCTTTTGTGGCATTTGCATATTGTCCCCGTGTCTATTCCAAGTTCCTCTCATCTCTCAAGAAAAAAATGTTGTATTTTTCCACCTCAAACTCACCCAAGAATGGAGTTATAGGCAGCAGCACAGATAATAGATGGTGTTTATGTAGAGAACAGCTGCACAGTCCAACCACTTTGGGCAACAGCTATGGTGCGTGGTATCTTCTAGACAGGATAACATGCATTAAAGGCTGTGTGTCATGTCAGGGATTGCCACGGTGTAAAAATGGTCTCTAAATGATTAGTCACTGACTAATGGCACCAGGAATTGGCCTACTTTGACCTATACCAGGGACCCATTGTAAGGGTGGCAGGAGTATATGTGCCTGCCATAAAGCAACTTTGGGTCAATATGCTAATGGCTGCTCAGTGTCCACTTGCAACTTGTGTTACCTGGGATAATTCTGTTGAACTAATGCTGGATGTAAAACCAGTAGACCAACTAAATAAACTAGGGACTACTACACTCAGTGCAAGTTACCTGACAGGATGCAGCTTAGAAGTAGATAACACGAGGGTAAGGAGGAGACTGGACATCTTATGTATCCAGAAGACAAGATGGAAAGGAAGTATGGCAGAGCCACTTGGTTTGGGATCCAGAGTCCTCTACTAAAGAGGAGTGCAAGCTAGAGTGGTGTATGAATTGTGATGAGGGAGAGGCTTCAGAAGATAGCAAGGGATGTCATCAGACTGCAGTGTAAGGACAGGGGATTAGACATAATCTCAGTCTATGCCCCACAGCAAATGTGTGATAGTGAGGAAAAGAGTGCATTCAGACAGCACGTGCAGGACTTACTAGATAAAGATACGCAAGTTGGTAGCAATAATGGGAGACCTGAATGTTCATGTTGGGACAGACAGAACAGGATGCAAGGATTGTCTGGTTCCACAAGGATGGGGTGACAGGAATAAAAGAGAGACCACTGAAGGCTTCTACTTGTCTGTCAAATGGCTTAATGGTGGCCAACACATGGTTCAACAAGAGAGAGAGATTCAGATCATCACATTCAAGACTGGCCAACATGCAACTCAGTTAGACTTCCTCCTATTTAGGAAAGGGCATTTAAGTAGAATCAAGATTGTAAAATCATTCCTAGTGAAACAGTCATCCTACAGCATAAGCCTGTGTTTGCCATAATCAGCTGCAAACAGTGATTAGAGAAAGCTCTAAGCTCAACAGAGACTATGCTGAATAACTGGAAGTTGACTGGAGAGAAAGCACGAGTTCAGAGAAATAATCAGGGCCATAGCACCTCAGAAAGAGCAGGCAATATGTGGAGTTAAACAAGAAGAAAGGTAGCATTTTAAATTAGCATCTGTGAGAACCATATGCAGTTGAAGCAGGTAATGAAATAAGGCACACAAGGAATGCTGGTAGTGGAATAAAGAAGCCCAGGAAGTCCACAAAAGAAAGGAAGAGTGCAGGAAAATGTGGGAGACAAAAAATATGGACAAGACTAGCAAGGAATACCAAATGTCTAACAAGGAAGCTAAGAAAGGAGTTGCAATAGCAAGCAACAAGGCATCAGATGCATTCTACCAGCTTCTGGAAAGTGACTGAGTAGATTCCGCAAAGAAAAATCAGGTTACAAAGCAAAACAGACAGATGAAGAACATAGTCATCAGATACTCTCTTCATAATGGATGATAGCACCAACTTGCTCACCAGTCCACAGGACAAAGGCAGATAGGAGGAGTACTTCCAGCAGCTTCTAAATGAAAAAAACTCCACAGAAGCTGTACTATTCCAGACACAACCTATGATAAAAGATGAAGAGAATCCAACCCTAGTAGTAGTAACAGCAGCACTAAGAAAAGAAATTCAACAATAATAAACCATATATGAAATCAATTCAAAATCCACACTAAATAAAAATACTGTTTTTATAACAATGGCAAACTCTTTCATCTCACACAGGGGACTTCATTTGGTCTGATGAAGTTCTTTCTGTGGTATAGGTGCTTACCACTTTTATTAAAACCGTACATTTTTGAGTGTGAATTTTGGATTGATTTTTACATGGTTTATATGATACTGGATTTATTTTGGACTGGTTGCAATGTTTTTATGTTTTTTTGAGGAGACAAGACCAGCACTAATGAAAATGAAGTTAGACAAAGCAGCAGGCTCAAATGAAGTCACAGCAGATATGATCAAGATGGAGGCAGAGTTAGGGGAGTGATGGCTCCAGAGGGTACTCATAGCAGTGCAGAGAGAAGGGCATTTCCCTGATGGTTAAAGAATAAGCATTCTAGTCTCAGTGTACAAGATCAGTGGGGACATTCACAACTGTAGGAAGTACAGGTATCACACTCCTGTCACGCTGCATGAATCTTCTGGAGCAAGTGACTGATAAATATGCAAGTAGTAGAAAGTAAGATACGAGATAAGCAGTTTGAGTTCAGATCAGGATTCAAGTGAAGCTGCCCAGATGTTTTCAGTGAGACACATACTTGAGAGGAAACTAGATAAGATAGAGTCCAAACCGGCTTGGAGAAAGTATATGACGAGGTATCAAGAAATCAGATTTGATAAATGACATGATGGCCTGAAGTCACAAAAACACTGGTAGAATTAGTGCAGACTTTGTAAAAGGTCCTAGTCACACAAGTACAACAGTGTATGGACTCAAAGAGGGGTTCCCTAATGGGAATGGTTGTGCATTAGCATTCAGCCCTGAGCCCATTACTGGTCATACTGGTGATGGACTACATTAACAGACCAGAGGGGACAAGGCAACATGGCTGATGTATGAAGATGATGTGGCATTAGGGGCAGACTCTGAACTAGATCTTCAGCAAATTATAGGAGGATGGCATGCAAAACTGAAGGCATGACGGATGAAACAGAGAATAGATATAACAGTTGTAATGGCAGCAAACGAGGGAATTCAGAAGAAACTGAAAACTGGGATAGAAGGGAAAATAGTGGAACAGTTTAATAGCTTCAAAAATTTGTGAGGGATGGCTGAGGAGAAGAGGAGTCTGAATTAAATCAAAGCTAGAATCAGACAGACTGCAGTCAAATGGCACAGTGCATTATGGGTAGTGTGGCAGAAGAATGTCAAGGAATCTGTAAAGCAAGGTGCATAAAAGTGAGATGTATAAAACAGTGGTGTGATGAGTATGTCTCCATGGTACAGAAGCCTGGGCAGTAAAGACTCAGCAGTTCAGTAAGCTAGAGGTGATGGATATAAAGTACACCATAACGGTGGTAGGATATAAACTGTGTGACAGAAATGAGGATATCAGAGCAGAAGCTCAACTAGCACTACCACCAAGGAAGGTTAAAAAGAATAGATTATGGAGGTTCAGGCACATGTGCAGGGAAACGGGGACAAAAAGAAGGAAGGCAAAAGGAAACAAGGGTGCCCAACAAGGAGATGGAGATATTGTGCGAGACAAGACCAGGGACAGTCAGGCATGTCTTTTAAAGAAGGTAGGAGAGTGGCATTCAATTAAGAGAGGTGGTGACAGTTGATTCAATATCCCGACCCTATGTAGGGGAGAAAGGGAGTTCATGATGATCTGTTCATAGAAAAGGGGGGGGGTGATGATATTGATTATCTGTTCAAGGAAAAGGGGGGGGGTTGATGATAATAGTGATTGTTAATCATTGTCGTTTGCCAAGTGGAAACTCGCATATAAAACAGGCTTTACAGGGACAAATGCTCCTTATGTGTTTGGTCAAATATATAACTTATACTAAATGGGATTGTTCTTTGTAATCTAAACTACCTGCAGTATGTAAAACCTTCAGACAATGAAAACATCATAATCTACTGTATGCTGTTTCATAGGATTTTAATCTTGAGATATTTTTCAACCATTTGTCTAGCAAACTGATTTTTATTGCATTTGTATCTTTTGTTAATCTGTCTATCAGCTAATCATATTAGAATTTCTTTTGGTGTCAACATTTCCTTGTGGTTGTACTCCTATGGGCCTCACTAAAAATGACAATACCTCTCGATTTTATTTATATTCAACAAAAACAGTGCATAAATTAGAATTAAGATTGTTCATGGGTGGGGGCTTCAGCAGAGTGACAAAGGGTGGTACAATGGTGAAAAAACATTTGCTGTAATACATTATATCCATAGAGATGCATGCTGACCTCCTTGCCCAGGGAATACAAAAATGAATATTCTAACATTCTTATTTTGTACCAGAATTAAACAAAAATCTTTCTTTTTTATAAAGTGGAACTTCAAACTATCACAACTTTGTTTCAGAGCTGAGGCCCTTTCTAGGGAAGACCACCTGTATATGCTACACAAGATCACTGGCTCAGGATCTGACAACCAGAAAGCATTTATTGCTCCATATTATAAATGCCATCTGAGTGGCTCATAATTCTACATATTCTAATTCAGTATACAAGACAACTTTTTCTGTCAGTTTTGAAATCACTTTTTTAATGCATTTATTATTCGCTTTGAGCGAACTTGCTGCAGATGTAATATCCAATATCCATGCCTAGGATTTATTTTTACTAAATTCCCCCACTGTAAATCCCAGAGTACATTGCTCACATTCTGCTCCTCCTCCTTAAGGCTGTAAGAAATTATCAGAATTTGAACTTCAGTGTGAGGTGACATCCATGAAAGATCCCAGTTGCAAAATGTTTTATACACATCCCTGTTCAGTCACAAGCTGCTTTAGGGCCTCCATTTTGTCATCTGATTCGGTTCCGTCTGAAGTAGTTCAGTCATCAGACTACTTAATAAGAATATGGCAGGGGAGGGGCTAGCTACAAGAAACCTTGGTGAAGGCATTAGGGAACCAGCAGCTTATATTAGAAAAATGTCTTCAGGGTCAAACAGCTCACAAGGACACATTGCACACAAGTAGCTGACAAAGTCAGATCTAAACAGCAGTAACACTTGCTTCAAATGCCAGTACTGACAAAAACGGTCATTTTCAACAATATATTTTAGCTATTGTGATTTAATATATTATATTTTAAAAGGGCAGCATTATTTATTAAAATTTGCCATTCATTTGTTTTCCTTATTTTAACTTTTTTAAATTAGTTTCTCTTAATCTCTTCTATCTCTGTAAGAATTGTTAAAATATTATAAATTCAAATAATGTACCTTTTCTCATAGTGAAAGAATATTATACACACATACCAATATTTACATGAGCACAAAGTTTTCCCTGGCCTGATAGCACAGTGGTCAAGGCACAAGATTACCAACTGGCAGACCTGCGGTTGAAACATAGTTGGGGAACAACTGGGCAGCAGTACCTGTGCAGAACAAAGGCCTGGCAATCTACTTCCATAATATGCAATGGAAATCCTATGGGGTCTTCCAATGGAGTCACCATGAGTCGATTCTGACTTGGCATTTGGGGGCAATTACTTGCTTTACAACAACAGTCATCTACAAATCAAACAACATAGTAGTGTAAAACCAACAGCACTGTAATGAGAAAGCAACATTCATAATTCTGAAGTCTTACGTAGAAAGCTAAAAGTCCTGACTTGGTTACATCCCTTACACCAAGTATTCTAAAATGATTCTAATGTGATTAGAATTAAATTCAAACATTCAGTCTTAAACATGAATATACAAAGTGAACTCTATGTATTTATTTTACCACATCCAATATATAGGGACACCACATTAATCTTCTGTCCATAGCAAGATAAATTCAGTATACATTTCTTTAACTGCATGAAATAGAATAAATTAAGCAGACATGACTCACTACTGTAGTATTTTTGGTGGCTTCGCTGCATGCAACATTTGATCTGAGTCACTTTGCAGTACAGAAAAAAATACTTTTTTCCTGATTGTAGCAACTGTAGAAAATGAATATAAATTCATGTTATGTTCCATTTTACATGGCATCAGTCTCCTTCAGAGGAAACTATATCAATAGACTGGCTTTAATTCTGAAAACCATTGCAGTTAGTCAGTGGAACTGCTTATCTCCGATCTTGTAGCCCAGGTAGGTATGATCCTAGCCCTGAGTAGCATCCTGCCTTTGCCCAGAATGATACCGCAGTACAAGGACAAAATGATTGACTTCAACAATTGGCTAAGCTTCTGGTGTCATTCTAAGGGGATCCAGTATCTATCTGCCTGGGACGACATGGTTGAGACACCACGATGCTTTGCCAGAGATGGCCTGCACCTGTCACCTCTGGGATTCTGGATACTGGCTAAGGGTCTTGCCACTCCTATAGTGCCTTTTTTAAGCAAGGTTCAAATGACAAATTCACCACCATAACAGGAACAGGCAAGCAAAAACTGAGGGTAATGCTACTTAATGCTAGATGTCTAAATTTCAAAATGCACTCACTCGAGGCACTTCTTAAAATGGAGAACATCGACATCTGTGCAGTGACTGAGACCTGGTTCAACGCTCTAGAGAGCACCCCTGCATTACCAGGCTATAACTCATACCACATTTTTTGGCCATCTAACCTTACAGAACACCAAAGGTGGAGGTGTGTTCATATTCATTAAGGATATCCATACATCCAGGCTAGTTGGGCAGCATAATGCATCCAAGGTTATCCAAGTGCAACTAACTCTGGGCAAAACTGCAATCCAAATTGTAGCTTGCTACAGATCCCCCACCATGCCCCAGGATTTCCACTCCTCCTTTTCTTTATATACTGGAAAATATTAGGGTTCAACCAAACACCCTAAGAATGGGCGAGTTCAACTACCCCACCATTAACTGGGAAAACTACTTATGTACCAACTCTTTTGCTCAACACTTACTAAAATTTATAAATTCCAATGCCCTGGATTACCTTATCCACACTGCCACCAGAGGCAACAATATCCTAGACCAAGTCATTACCAACATGAGTGACTGGTGTTCCACACCTGAAGTCAACTCCTCGTTGGTCAGATCTAACCATACGCTAATCACCCTAGATATCCACATCCCACCCCCACCCACCATAAAAAATTTCTCCAAAGCCAACTTCATGCTTCTTAAAACAGAAGTGGCAAACTTCATGAAATTCATGCAGATGGACAATACAGATATGACTGCTGAATCCTACACAAATGCCCTCTATAAGCACTTGCACAAGTGCATGGCTCGTGCTATCCCAAACAGAACCAATACGTTATCCTTCAAAAAAAGAAGCCAATCTGGTGGTCCCCTGCCATAAACAAACTCTACAACAGAAGGAATAAACTGTTGCAAAAGAGAGTAAAATATCCATTAGTGGAGAAGCTCCCTGGTTAGCCTCAGTAAGAAGCTGTGATCCCTTATAAGATCCTCCAAAGCTAGCTATGAAAACAAAATCAACACTGATTCTAAGGACAACCACAAAGCATTCTATAAGCTATGTCAAGAATCTCAACAGCAACACCCATATCTGCACTGAGTTACAGCACAACGGCACAAAAATTACAGAACCAACTGATATTGCCAACATCCTGGCAGATACTCACCCCCCTAAAGGGCCCATATCTATACAGGAAGAATGCGGAGTCCCTGTAATCACATCTATGCAGGTAAAAGCTGCACTCTCTAAAACCAAAAACACAGCATCCATGGGACCAGACAACATCCCAGGCTGCATTTTACACAAACTTCATAATGAACTGGCTCCCCCACCTAAGCACCATGTTCAATCATAGTCTCACGTCAGGCTTTGTGCCCACTGAATGGCGCACAGCAACAGTTATCCCACTCCACCAAGGGGGAGCTACCACTGATCCTGGGAACTATCACTCTATTAGCCTGATGAGCCTTGTCTGCAAGGCCATGGAACATATCATCATGGAAATCATAAACAAAGACATTGGTAACCTCCAAACTCTGGACCCCACCCTGTTCGGGTTTGTGAAAGGCAGATCATGCCTTCGGGACATGATCGACTTCTTTGAGGCAGTCACCAAAGCCGTAGACGAGGGTAAGGTGGTTCACACAGCCTATCTTGACCTCGCCAAGGCTTTTGACAACATCCCCCATTCTGGAATTATAGCTAAACTCATTAAACTATGTATAAATCCCTACATCACAAGATGGGTTGCCAACTGGCACT